>NC_057810.1:70152278-70341165 GCF_018294505.1 Triticum aestivum | reverse complement strand
GGAGGAGATCGTCATCATCCATCCAGATCGGCTTCTTCTTCTTCAACTTCGCAGAATCGTCGGTGGTCGTCTCTTCCTCTAGGTATGCGCCTCCTTATTATCCATTCCATGCTCCTACAGTCCTGCGAATTCGCGGCCCCAAGTAGTAGATCGTGGTAAAATTCACTGGAGGGGATTTTTGTGCTCTGCTCTGTTCGACGAACTGGGTGGGGATTTTTTCTCCTTTTCTACGATCATGCGGTTAATTAGTCAGGGCTGTTGTGGAATTCGTAGTGGTGATGATGCGAAGGCTAAAATCTAGCGCTACTTGCACTTGGTTTGGTTCAGAAAACCCGCAAAGTCTCTCAGATTGGTTAATAATCATATATGTATGCCCTTCCTTCATGTTTTATTAGCACATGCATGTTTCACCCGACTTGTATGAATAGGTTGCTGCTTGTTAGGCACGATGGACATGGTTTGGTCAAGTGCAAATTGAAATGGGAATTGGGTAGGCAGTTAGGCATGATGGCTGGTTGTTGTTGCCCTGTTTATTTTAGTTGTGAGGACGACTAGTTCTGTTGTTGTTGCCCTGTCAAATGTTCTGTTGTGAGGACGACTAGTTCTGCTCTAGCTGGCATAAACACATCAATGTGGTGCTACCAGCTCTCGAACCGACAAGAAAATTGGTTAACTGTACAAGAAAATGTGGTGCTACCAACCCTCCTCCTGCCCCCGTGAGCTCCCCCTCCTCCTCTCCTCCTCTCGCCCTTTCCCCCTCTCACAATTTTTCACATTTTTCTTCCTGGTTCATTAGTTTTAGATATTGTACATCTAGAAAAACCAAATGCAACCAAAATACTCAGTTATAGCGTTGTTTGTCTTGGCTAGTCTTTGCTGATAATAATCATCAACTTGTTATCTTTTCCTCTCAAGGTTCTTGAACAGAAACAAGAAAGGAACACCATGTGACTCTATATGTTTCCAAGAGTAGGTAGAATTTGCACGCAACCACCTGTTGTACGTGGAGGTCGGAACATAGGGAGTTGAGCAAGCTAGCGATAGTTTGACTCCAAGTCTCCTCCCGGCTGTCATGAGACGTCCATGTTGTTCTTTCTGTAGTGTACTAGAAAGGTTACATCTTTCAAGTTTAGAAGTGCGTAGAGGAATGTATGGCATCGTGCAGCCCAACATAACAGAACAGTAGAAGTCCAGAATTCAAAAAATAAAAACAGTAGAAGTCGCTGAGACATTAGTTGATGATGACAAATTTTTTTCTGAACTCTACTTCAGAATGCTTTTTCTTTCTGAATGGCATGTGCAATTTCTGCAAGGGATGATCCTTGGTTAATATCTGAAACTTGGTTAATCTACTAGATAAAACTTGGTTCTATGTGAAACAAAGAAACTATACACTAGATAAAATGGTTAGTATCTGAAGGGTTAAGCTTATTTTTGGTTAATCTACTGCTTCAAGTTTGCTTCATCAAATGATGCCTTTTTTGGCCATTTTAATATTTATTGAAATGGTTAGTATCTGGTACTTTAATCTTCCACAGTTCACCAAGAATCACTAGGAGTACTGTGCTGCTGTATTATGCCTATAAAAACACTTGTTTGGTCAATTAAACAGGGCATTGAAAATTGACAGGGCATTTTTGTTTTCTGTTGAACCTAAGCAATTTCATACGCTTGACAAAGTTGATGCTTTGTTCTTTTGCTCTACTCTGCTCTTGCTCTGCATGTGCTTCTCAGTTTGCTAGCTATATCTCTAGGTTCTTGATTGGCTTCACTAGTTGATTGGTTGTTTGCATTGTCTGTTTGTGCTACTTTGCCCCGAGCACCCATGATCTATAGTTCTTGTTACAGACAGAGAGTTGGTCCACTAGTTATGTAGTTTTTAGGAAAATGCTAGTAACTTGTGCTTTCATATCCTAGTTATGTAGTTTTTAGGCAAATGCTAGTAACTTGTGCTTTCATATCTCTGTATTGGTTCAGTAGGTGTTTCCTTTATTTTGTCAGTGTTAGATCATCTAACTAAATTTGTGTGTACAAGCCCTGCAGTGCAGATGTATTTTAGTGTAAGCTCAGCAATTTTCAGTGTAGCCCTGATGCTTCTTATATGTAATTACAGTATAAAACTTCCCCTAATAACAGTGTAAATTTTCCCATAATTTTTGTTACACTGAAAATAAGGCAATTAACTAGCTACTTACTTTTTTGCCCATTGGCATTTGACTTTGTATGGAACCTGAAGCTGTATACCAACTTATCAGATTTATTGTGCTTCTTTGCGACATTTACAGCTACCATGTTGTTTTGATACAGAAACAGTTTGGTAGCTGTCCGTGAACAATGTGGTAGCTGGTACAGTTACCAGGTCTTTTTTTTAATTGAACCAAACTGGTACAGTTACCAGGTCAGATGATGCTTAGACTAGGAACATTACTGCTAGATGTTAATTTGCTGGTACTAGCTACAATTTGGCACTGAAAAGCAAAAGCAAAAGCCCTTGAGTTTGCTGATATATATTTTTCCATGTTGTGATGGAGGCCTTTTTTGCCTTGTCCACCCGAGAGGCCCTTGAGTTTGCTGGAATGTCGATTAACTTCTGTTCCGGCAAATTCGAGTACTCCATATGTCCTATTTTCAGCAAAGGTCATGCTGAAATTTTCCGTGAATTTTAGCATGACTTTGCTAAAAATAGGACATATGGGGTACTTGTGACTACTGCATGGGCCGGGGTATCTTAGTAGTTAATTAAGTAGGATCAAGTGCCCCTTTATTCTAGCTGCATTAAACCATAGGCGTGCCTCGGTGTCGAAAAACCCTCAATGATAAAAGCTTAGATTTTAGGATGCCTCGGTGTCGACAAACCCTAAATGATGAGACCATGATCTTGTTCGTTGACAATAACCAACTTTTTGACCAAACTTTGTTTCTCTTTAGAGAGAAACATGGCCCAGAACGATGAGGCCGGGGGTTCGGGCGGCAAGGCATTCTGGGAGCTGTCCCGAGAGATGGAGGAACAACCTCACTTGTATGAGGACGCCGCCTTCCCCACCGATCCTGAGACCACTGTGTAACACCCTCGATGCGACTATAGCTCCCACGTGTCGAGGCACGACTTAGAGACATAATCGCATTGAAGGCATATGTCGCAAGTGAGGTAATCGTCACACAACCCATGTAATACATAAGGGAAAGTGATACATAGTTGGCTTACAATCGCCACTTCACACCATTACATGAATAAACATTACATCAATCAAATACACTCATGGTCCGACTACGGAACCAAAATAAAAGAAGAACCCCAAATGCGACAAAGGTCCCCGATCGACCCCAACTGGGATCCACTACTGATCAACTAGAACGAAACAACACAAAGGACAAGGTCGTCATTGAGCTCCTCCTGAGCTTGGTTGCGTCATCTGCACGGACTCATCGGCACCTACAAGCTGGTTGTGGAAGTAATCTGTGAGCCACAGGGACTCAGCAATCTCACACCCTCGCGATCAAGACAATTTAAGCTTATGGGTAAGGTAAAGGTATGAGGTGGAGCTGCAGCAAGCGACTAGCATATATGGTGGCTAACATACGCAACTGAGAGCGAGAAGAGAAGGCAAAGCACGGTCGATAAAAGTATGATCAAGAAGTGATCCTGGACTACTTACGTCAAGCATAACTCCAACAACCGTGTTCACTTCACGGACTCCGCCGGAAAGAGACCATCACGGTTACACACGCAGTTGATGCGTTTTATTTCGGATCTGGTGTCAAGTTATCTACAACCGGACATTAACAAATTCCCATCTGCCTATAACTGCAGGCACGGCTTTCGAAAGATTATACCCTGCAGGGGTGTCCCAACTTAGCCCATGACAAGCTCTCGCGATCAACGAAGGAATAGACCTTCTCCCAGGAAGACCCGATCAGACTCGGTATCCCGGTTTACAAGACATTTCGACAATGGTAAAACAAGACCAGCAAGACCGCCCGATGTGCTGCACATATCTCGTTCTCAGGGCAACACCGGATGAACACTACGTACAACTAAAACCAGACCTCGAGTTTCCCCGAGGTGGCGCTGCAAGTGGCTCTGGTTCGGACCAACACTTAGACAAGCACTGGCCCGGGGGGGCTATAATAAAGATGACCCTCGAGAGAGCGACTCCCAAGGGAAAAGTAGGTGGTGGTGAGGCAAATGGTAAAAGTCAATGTTGGGCCTTGCTGGAGGAGTTTTATTCAAAGCAAACTGTCAAGGGGGTCCCATAAATCACCCGACCGCGTAAGGAACGCAAAATCCGGGAACATAACACCGGTATGACGGAAACTAGGCCAGCAAGAGTGGAACAAAACACCAGGCAAAAGGCCAAGCCTTCCACCCTTTACCAAGTATATAGATGCATTAATTATATAAGATATATTGTGATATCCCAACCAAAATCCTATCCACCATGGAGAAATCTTCAACTTCACCTGCAACTAGCAACGCTATAAGAGGGGCTGAGCAAGCGGTAACATAGCCAATCAACGGTTTGCTAGGACATGGTGGGTTAGAGGTTTGACATGGAAATTGGGAGGCTGACAAGCAAATGGTAGGCATCGAAGCATTGGCATAGCAAGAGCGAGCAAACTAGCATAGCAAAGATAGTAGTGATTTCGAGGGTATGATCATCTTGCCTTAAATCCTGCAAGGAAGAAGAACGAGTCCATGAAGAAGACAAATGGACGTAGACGAACGGTTCCTCACAAACGCGACGTTGTCGGAAACAACCCGAAGAAGCACACCGGAAAGAAGCAAACAACAAAGTAAACAACAAACACATCAACATGGCATGAAGCACAAACGAGTATGATGCATGTCCGGTTTAATGAGGCACGGCATGGCAAAATGCACAAGCAATCCTACAAATTAAGTGGAGCTCAATATGCATTGGGATGCATATTGACAGAGCACCACATCAATTATTTAGTTTGATCTCGTTTATGTAACCAAAAATATTAAATGTTGATTAACATGGCAAGAGGTGAAGCAAATGTAAACTACCTATCTAGTCAAGGTTAAATGAGGCCGGAAGCAACGAACAACAATTCCAGAAACTCCTCATATGCATATATTAGGTTTGGTACTGTTCTGCCCTAAACATAATTTTATAGTTTTTAAACATGCAAAGTAAAGCCACCATGTTAAACTAGGCATTTTTTCTACCCCATTTACATATAAAGATTATTAAAATCGGAGTTACGGTTATTTAGTTATGCATTAAATCATTTTAACGTGGCATAGGAGCAAATTAATGCAAACATCATTTTAGACATTTCAAACATGGATGAAAGTTGGATATTATTAATCTACACATAATTTTAAGCAAGTTTCATATACAAAGTTTTTACAAAGGATGCACGGTTGATTAGTTATTAAATGCATGAAGCTAGGGGGTTATTCTGCAAAACTACAGTCTCAGGAAAATTAGACAAAATCGCAGGACGAGAAAAAAACATGATCGGGCTGAAACTGGGCAAGCCCAACAGAGAAAAAAACAGAGGAGGGGGCGCTGGGGGTCGGCTCACCCTGGGCCTTGGCCCATCTGCAGAGAGAGGCCGGCGGATCTGGCGAAGGAAGCTGGGGAGGAGGCCGAGCGAGGCTGGACCGCGGGGAGGACGATTGGGCCGGCCCACGCGGGCGCGGTCAACGGAGGGAGCTGGGCTGGATGCGGGGGCGCGGGCGAGCTGGGCCTTCGGGAGGGCGCGGCCCACGCGGAAGGTCGACGGCGACGAGAGGAACCAGCTAGATCGGTTCCTCCCGATCCATGGCGATGGCGGCGATGGAGGATTCCGGCAGGGTGCAGCAAGGTAGGGAGGCCAAGGAGCACCGGATCCGGCGGGGCTCGGCTCCCCGGGGCCGGATCGAGGCAGAGGCGAGCTGGACAGTGGCTGGGAAATGAAGGGGCGACGGGGGCGGACTCTGGTGAGGGTCGGTGATGACCGGAGCCAAGTCCGGCGCTGCACTGCGGCGGCGTTCCGGCGAGGGTCGGTTGCGGCGCGAAGCGCCCGAGGCGGCGGGGACGAAGGAGAGGCGCGGCGGGGAGCCTCGGGCCCGGGAGGGCCTGCGGCGGGCCTTGCGGGCTCTGCGGCGTGGTGCGGCGAAGTGGGCACCGAGCGGATAGATGGCGCGCGCTGGTTGGCTAGCGGCGGCGGCGAGGTGACATGGCAGCCTCTGGTTGGCTGGAGCGGCGTGGAGGGGCGCGGACATGTCCTGTGAAGGTGGGGATTTCGTTCGGCGGTGCGGATCTGAGAATTTTTTAGGGTTAGGGGAAGAATGAACCGCGAATTTCGGAGGGGGGTTGTATATATAGGCATAGAGGGAGCTAGGAGAGTCCAAATGAGGTGCGGTTTTCGGCCACGCGATCGTGATCGAACGACCGAGATGATGGAGCAGAGTTAGGTGGGTTTTGGGCCAAAATGGAAGGGTGTTGGGCTGCAACACACACGAGGCCTTTTCGGTCCCTCGGTTAACCGTTGGAGTATCAAACGAAGCCCAAATGGTACGAAACTTGACAGGCGGTCTACCGGTAGTAAACCAAGGCCGCTTGGCAAGTCTCGGTCCAATCTGGAAATGTTAAACCCCCACACATGAAAGAAAGGTAGAAATGACCACCGGAGGAGAACGAAGCGCCGGAATGCAAAACGGACAACGGGGAAAATGCTCGGATGCATGAGACGAACACGTATGCAAATGAAATGCGCATGATGACATGATATGCAATGCATGACACACAAGCAATGACAAGGCAACAACAGCGAATAACTAAATGACACCTGTCACATCGGTCTCGGGGCGTTACAACACTCCACCACTACGAGAGGATCTCGTCCCGAGATCTAGAATGGCACCAGAGGGACAACAGAAAAGAAAGAGAACAGGTAAAACTAAGTTGCTTCTTTGGCAAACGAGTGAAACCACGAACCTTGAGAGGTTGAACAAATTGAAAGAAAGAAAGAACACAACAGAGTGGAACGAATTGGAGAGCACTCCGTTAGAAAAGAGAAACAAGGAACATTACTAGAACCTTGTAGTTTGAAAGACATAAGAAAAGGGATTGCAATGGACAAGAAGTATAAGCAAGCACTCCGGTTGAAACGAGATGTACAAGGAACGATAAGGATCAATTATGACAACACTCCGGTTGGAAATGGAAGGTAAGAATATGAAGTTGGCAAGATGAAAGCACTTGGGTGAGACTCCGGTTAAAACAAAATAGGGAAGGAATAATAATGATGTAATTTGAGCAGCACTCCGACTGTAAATGGAAACAATTCAACATGAACTAGACAAAACAAGACGATGGGTCGAAGAGAGCAACATCACAATGCCTCTGGAACAAAAGTAAGAATGGAATGGGATGAACGAAGGGAAACATAACTCGAGGGAGCACGCTTACAACAAAAGCTAGAACGGAGTTGTTGGAAAACCAACAACGAAAAGAATAAGTTAGTAGTGGGCTTATGGAAAACATCTCAAAACTATGAGGTGAAATTCTGCCACTAATGGAAACGATATATTAGATTGATAACAACAAGGAGATGAGAAGCTTAATTCACCGGGAGGATAGATGAATAACTTGGGTCATTTATAACCAACATAGATAGCAACAAGCCATTGGGAAGGCTTTAGGTGAAATATAACCCAAGATAACTCCAACGAAGAGGTTGATGGATTTAAAATATCTCATACTTGATAACTTGTGAAACACGAAGCACGAAGGGAAATTATCAAGAATGACATAATACCACCTCCAATGATATGGTAGAAAGGAAATGCACTTCGGAATGCGAGATGAAGAATGCTTTAGCTCCTTAAAAAGAATCTCGATGAAAACTTCAAGAAGGAATAAAATCCTTGATGAACCATCATGTATAGCCTCCATGAAGAAACTCCGGTAACAAAAGAATGATCAAACGAAAAGAAAGAGAAGTTGAAAATACAAGGTGAAACCTTGTAAAGATTTAGATAGATCTTTGGAATGATAATTAGAGCTTGGAACTCCGGGAAAGAAAAGATGAGCATTTGAAACCAAGAAAAGTATGATGAGCCACTCCGGAAAACAGGAATTGAATAAACTCGATGAAACAAGAATAAGAATTACATTATGTTTATCCTTCACCAATTAAATTGATGACAAACAATGGATTCGACACACTACTTATTCTCATTGAAAGGATTAAGATAGATATAGCGTCAACTTGGAAAGGTCTTCCATGAACCACCGGTGGGATTTGGAAAACAACGAATGAATTGATATGATAAGAAAGAAGAAAAATCTTGAACGAACCACCGGTAGGATTGGAACAACAAATGAATTGATATGATGAACAAGGAAGAGAGACCTTGAAAGAACCACGGTAAGAATTAAAAATGAACAAAGAAAAGATAAGGAAGACACCGGGAAGAATTAGCAAATGAATGAAGATGCTTGAGAGAATTTAGGCCCATGAGAACGAAGAGATCACGAGCTGATTAAAGATCACTTGCACGAAGCACCAATAAAATTGAAGAACATGAGCTGAAAGCTGAGAATGAATAAATCTGAAATGATGGACTCCGGATGAACAAACTGAAAAGGCTCCTGAATTGCTCCGGATGGATAAAAAGAATTCTCACAATCGAACAATTATGAGAGGATGGCAACAGGCTAGAATCACGAATCTTTGATAGATCGAAACAAGATTCAAGGGGAAACTCTTCTTCGGTCTTCAAGCGTTATGAAAGACGATGAGAGACACCACCATGAATTATTGAGACACTCCGGAATGAATCAAAAGCGAAGAGGTTGAGCCAACTATGGAAAATTTTTTGAAAGATCTTGGAGAAAGTCATATGACTGATGATAATTCATTGTTACGTCAAAGTTTGAAAATAAATTTGAGGATAGCTCTGGGAGAATAAGAAGAGTCAGGTAAGATCCTGGAAAAAGACCTGTGGGTTAGGGCCCACTCAAAAGAAACACCGTTGAAATGATTTAAAAGAGAGGTTGCACCGGTTGAATTAAATGACTGGAAAGAGATAACATCCTCGAAAGAGTTTGATTGAAAGCAGAGTGGAAACACAAGTCTTCTAGATATTATGAGCACTCCGGAACAATTAATAGCGAGAGGTGAACGATTAAGAATTTGCACCGGCATGAGAAAGCATTGAAATACAGAAAAGAATATGGTCAACACCAAAAGCTTAAATTGGTTTCACCGGAGAAGAAAAAGAATGGAGGATGATGAACTTGAAGCTCCGTTAGTATCTTCTTGAGAATCACCGGATAAGAACATTGACAGAAAAGAATGGAGAGATTTCCCATCAATAAAAGGATACTTGATTGAGATATATGAGTTCTCGGAGAAAAACAAGGGAGGGAGGGTGGGAAAAAGAAAGACAACTTGGAGATGGATGAAACGAACGCCGTTGAGAGAGCTGATACTTAATCTTGCAGATGTTGAAATGATCGGATCCACTTGAGGAGAGACACACCGGTTGAAAAGAAATTGAAATGAGAAACTCAATGATCGAGAAGGATTAGTATTCACATAGAAATATGAGAACACCATTTGGGGAAGGTATGGAATCGACATTTGACTTCGAAGCAACTCGAATACCACAACTTGAAACAAAAACAAAGGGATTGGCTTGCAGAATAAGCCGGAACAAACATATGATAGAGATTTCGTCCGAAGTTTTCGTGGTGGGGCCTACACGGGCTCGATCGTACAGCACCACCATGTACAAGGCAGTGCACATGAAATACGAAGCGTCCCCAAGTCGGCATAGCCAAGGACTCTTTAAGACACAACGAGACCACTGTAAAATCAACCGTGAATAGGCGGACCACTAGACGTCGAACCCCAATTTCATATCATACATCTGTCGAAAAGATATCCTAAGAGCTACTTGAATTCCCACCTATGAAACTCCCGAAATTTTCCGGTTATGCAATCAGGTGTTGGGGATACAGGGGAAGCATAATATCTCACCCAAACTAGCAAATCCTACATCCAGCTGTATCCATCCTTCAACACATAACCAAGAAACCTTCGGAAATCATCTACCTCGACCTTCGAAAAGCATCCGTTATACAAGTTATGGCAATACTCCCGAACTCCCGCCCCAGTACTGGGTGGCGTCGAGGTTATCTCACCAACGAACTGCATAAAAGAGATTTTCGATATCGGCATACTAAACTTAGGTATTCCAGAACTGCAACGATAAAATTATGATGAAAACACCTCAGAGCTCAACTCCCCGGGACACTTCCACAAAACCCCTGACAGGAGGCACCAAGACAATGATCTCATCATAAAACCATCGGAACGATTCCAAGATACCCGCGTGATCCTAAATTTTTTTTAGTGAAATTTGAGAAGAGAAGAGTCAAAACTCTACGTCAGGATGCCTCGCAAGAGTGACAAAGGGACTGAGGAGTAAAAAGAATTCCTAAACTCTCCGATATATAATTCCTAAATGACTCAAAACATTTTTCTAGGCGCAACTCGGCCGCTAAAAACGATCAAGCAATGGGGCTCCTAAGGTCGGGGAAGGCTCTGATACCAACTTGTAACACCCTCGATGCGACTATAGCTCCCATGTGTCGAGGCACGACTTAGAGACATAATCGCATTGAAGGCATATGTCGCAAGTGAGGTAATCGTCACACAACCCATGTAATACATAAGGGAAAGTGATACATAGTTGGCTTACAATCGCCACTTCACACCATTACATGAATAAACATTACATCAATCAAATACACTCATGGTCCGACTACGGAACCAAAATAAAAGAAGAACCCCAAATGCGACAAAGGTCCCCGATCGACCCCAACTGGGCTCCACTACTGATCAACTAGAACGAAACAACACAAAGGACAAGGTCGTCATTGAGCTCCTCCTGAGCTTGGTTGCGTAATCTGCACGGACTCATCGGCACCTACAAGCTGGTTCTGGAAGTAATCTGTAAGCCACAGGGACTCAGCAATCTCACACCCTCGGGATCAAGACTATTTAAGCTTATGGGTAAGGTAAAGGTATGAGGTGGAGCTGCAGCAAGCGACTAGCATATATGGTGGCTAACATATGCAACTGAGAGCGAGAAGAGAAGGCAAAGCACGGTCGATAAAAGTATGATCAAGAAGTGATCCTGGACTACTTACGTCAAGCATAACTCCAACAACCGTGTTCACTTCCCGGACTCCGCCGGAAAGAGACCATCACGGTTACACACGCAGTTGATGCGTTTTATTTCGGATCTGGTGTCAAGTTATCTACAACCGGACATTAACAAATTCCCATCTGCCTATAACCGCAGGCACGACTTTCGAAAGATTATACCCTGCAGGGGTGTCCCAACTTAGCCCATGACAAGCTCTCGCGATCAACGAAGGAATAGACCTTCTCCCAGGAAGACCCGATCAGACTCGGAATCCCGGTTTACAAGACATTTCGACAATGGTAAAACAAGACCAGCAAGACCGCCCGATGCGCCGACAATCCCGATAGGAGCTGCACATATCTCGTTCTCAGGGAAACACCGGATGAACACTACGTACAACTAAAACCAGACCTCGAGTTTCCCCGAGGTGGCACTGCAAGTGGCTCTGGTTCGGACCAACACTTAGACAAGCACTGGCCCGGGGGGGGCTATAATAAAGATGACCCTCGAGAGAGCGACTCCCAAGGGAAAAGTAGGTGGTGGTGAGGCAAATGGTAAAATTCAATGTTGGGCCTTGCTGGAGGAGTTTTATTCAAAGCAAACTGTCAAGGGGGTCCCATAAATCACCCGACCGCGTAAGGAACGCAAAATCCGGGAACATAACACCGGTATGACGGAAACTAGGCCGGCAAGAGTGGAACAAAACACCAGGCAAAAGGCCAAGCCTTCCACCCTTTACCAAGTATATAGATGCATTAATTATATAAGATATATTGTGATATCCCAACCAAAATCCTGTCCACCATGGAGAAATCTTCAACTTCACCTGCAACTAGCAATGCTATAAGAGGGGCTGAGCAAGCGGTAACATAGCCAATCAACGGTTTGCTAGGACATGGTGGGTTAGAGGTCTGACATGGCAATTGGGAGGCTGACAAGCAAATGGTAGGCATCAAAGCATTGGCATAGCAAGAGCGAGCAAACTAGCATAGCAAAGATAGTAGTGATTTCGAGGGTATGATCATCTTGCCTTAAATCCCGCAAGGAAGAAGAACGAGTCCATGAAGAAGACAAACGGACGTAGACGAACGGTTCCTCACAAACGCGACATTGTCGGAAACAACCCGAAGAAGCACATCGGAAAGAAGCAAACAACAAAGTAAACAACAAACACATCAACATGGCATGAAGCACAAACGAGTATGATGCATGTCCGGTTTAATGAGGCACGGCATGGCAAAATGCACAAGCAATCCTACAAATTAAGTGGAGCTCAATACGCATCGGGATGCATATTGACAGAGCACCACATCAATTATTTAGTTTGATCTCGTTTATGTACCCAACAATATTAAATGTTGATTAACATGGCAAGAGGTGAAGCAAATGTAAACTACCTATCTAGTCAAGGTTAAATGAGGCCGGAAGCAACGAACAACAATTCCGGAAACTCCTCATATGCATATATTAGGTTTTGTACTGTTCTGCCCTAAACATAATTTTATAGTTTTTAAACATGCAAAGCAAAGCCACCATGTTAAACTAGGCATTTTTTCTACCCCATTTACATATAAAGATTATTAAAATCGGAGTTACGGTTATTTAGTTATGAATTAAATCATTTTAACGTGGCATAGGAGCAAATTAATGCAAACATCATTTTAGACATTTCAAACATGGATGAAGGTTGGATATTATTAATCTACACATAATTTTAAGAAAGTTTCATATACAAAGTTTTTACAAAGGATGCACGGTTGATTAGTTATTAAATGCATGAAGCTAGGGGGTTATTCTGCAAAACTACAGTCTCAAGAAAATTAGACAAAATTGCAGGACGAGAAAAAAACATGATCGGGCCGAAACTGGGCAAGCCCAACAGAGAAAAAAAATAGAGGAGGGGGCGCTGGGGGTCGGCTCACCCTGGGCCTTGGCCCATCTGCAGAGAGAGGCCGGCGGATCTGGCGAAGGAAGCTGGGGAGGAGGCCGAGCGAGGCTGGACCGCGGGGAGGACGATTGGGCCGGCCCACGCGGGCGCGGTCAACGGAGGGAGCTGGGCTGGATGCGGGGGCGCGGGCGAGCTGGGCCTTCGGGAGGGCGCGACCCACGCGGAAGGTCGACGGCGACGAGAGGAACCAGCTAGATCGGTTCCTCCCGATCCATGGCGATGGCGGCGATGGAGGATTCCGGCAGGGTGCAGTGAGGTAGGGAGGCCAAGGAGCACCGGATCCGGCGGGGCTCGGCTCCCCGGGGCCGGATCGAGGCAGAGGCGAGCTGGACGGCGGCTGGGAAACGAAGGGGCGACGGGGGCGGACTCCGGCGAGGGTCAGTGATGACCGGAGCCAAGTCCGGCGCCGCACTGCGGCGGCGTTTCGGCGAGGGTCGGTGGCGGCACGAAGTGCCCGAGGCGGCGGGGACAAAGGAGAGGTGCGGCGGGGAGCCTCGGGCCCGGGAGGGCCTGCGGCGGGCCTCGCGGGCTCTGCGGCGTGGTGCGGCGAAGTGGGCACCGAGCGGACAGATGGCGCGCGCTGGTTGGCTAGTGGCGGCGGTGAGGTGACATGGCAGCCTCTGGTTGGCTGGAGCGGCGTGGAGGGGCGCGGACATGTCCGGTGAAGGTGGGGATTTCGTTCGGCGGTGCGGATCTGAGAATTTTTTAGGGTTAGGGGAAGAATGAACTGCGGATTTCGGAGGGGGGTTGTATATATAGGCATAGAGGGAGCTAGGAGAGTCCAAATGAGGTGCGGTTTTCGGCCACGCGATCGTGATCGAACGACCAAGATGATGGAGTAGAGTTAGGCGGGTTTTGGCCCAAAATGGAAGGGTGTTGGGCTGCAACACACACGAGGCCTTTTCGGTCCCTCGGTTAACCGTTGGAGTATCAAACGAATCCCAAATGGCATGAAACATGACAAGCGGTCTACCGGTAGTAAACCAAGGCCGCTTGGCAAGTCTCGGTCCAATCTGGAAATGTTAAACCCCCACACAAGAAAGAAAGGTAGAAATGACCATCGGAGGAGAACGAAGCGCCGGAATGCAAAACGGACAACGGGGAAAATGCTCGGATGCATGAGACGAACACGTATGCAAATGAAATGCGCATGATGACATGATATGCAATGCATGACACACAAGCAATGACAAGGCAACAACAGCGAATAACTAAATGACACCTGTCACATCGGTCTCGGGGCGTTACACACTGATGGTACCGCCGAGAAGCCAAGTTGCAACAGGCGTCGTCTGCCGTTCAGCTCTCAGGAGACGCCTCCAGCTGCCGACTCCACCGAGCCTCAGATAGGCGAGGTGCGAAATATTACCAGCCCAAATACACTCAAGAAGGCGGTCTGTGAGCAGAACTCGGTCCCATTACAGGAGAAGAAGAAGGCACGCAAAAGAAAGACTAACAAGGGTGCGAGCCAGCCGGCACCGAGTACGATCCGTGCTCAGGACGGGCCACCTTCACCTGAGGATATCTCAAGGAGGGTGCATGTGGTGGGTAGGGCGATGCTACCGACAAATATGCTCAATGCTGCAACCGGTGCTATGCGGAGTCTGCATGACAGTGTTCTTTCTTTGGAGAAGCGGCCTCTCAGAGAGAAGGATGTGGCATACCCGGTTTTCGCGGCCAAGGTGCCAGAGGGCAAGGGCTTTGTGGATAACTCTATCGGGGGTACGATCGTCCTGCGGTTTGATGACATCCACGCTATGTTGAACCTTCATCCGCTGCACTACACCTTTGTTCGGCTATTTTCGCTGAGTATGGAGATGCGGATCATTCGCGACAAGACCCCAGACATCGTGATAGTCGACCCCTTCTACATGCGTGCCAAGATCTTGGGCGGCGCTGGGGACCGGCAAGTCACGAGTTCTTACCTCGAAGGCGTCATTCTAGCAAACCAAGATAAGGATAACTTCCTCGTGCCTTACTTTCCCGAGTAAGTCCTCCCCTCAACCGCCCCGTAACATATGAATTCTTAGATTTCGATCGTTTTTCTTTTAACATTCCGTGTTTTCTGCAGTGACACACATTGCACGCTCATCCTCCTAAGCCCCAAATATTCCATGGCCACGTATTTCGACCCGGACCGTCAGTCGAACATAGACTACACAAATGTCAAGAAGGTTCTTGATGATGTTCTCCCCGGCTACGTCAAATCTGGAGGCACCTTCACCAGGCCTATTCATAAGTACGGCAAGCACGTGTTCTCCCACAATACGACGTTCTGCTGCGTCAAGCAGCCGCCTGGCGGTCATAAGGGTGCCTACTACACCATCCATCACATGCGGGCGATCGTACGGGACCATCAT
The DNA here is from genome assembly GCF_018294505.1 of Triticum aestivum. Classification (NCBI taxonomy): domain Eukaryota; kingdom Viridiplantae; phylum Streptophyta; class Magnoliopsida; order Poales; family Poaceae; genus Triticum; species Triticum aestivum. Next base: position 70,325,678 of record NC_057810.1, on the reverse strand, counting down.
CAACTTCTCCTACCGAGTAGACTCAAAGATTGGGCCGCGAGCGTGTCGGCAATACAGGACGCGGACATCAGACAAGAATTCTTTCGCATCCAGTCGGAGTTTGCGGAAATCATCCATCAAGATGTCCTTCGTACCTCGGGGCAGTTCTACCTCAGAAATCAACCGTCCAACAGTGACATCGACACAATGCTAGAAATGCAGGCTGACAACGCCCGTTCTTTCATGACTCCCACGATAGACGGCGGCTTCATCCACGCTTCGGTCCCTTGAGTCGAGTCGAAAGCAGTGATGCTGTGTCTAGTTCTGAAACATCGATTGGCTCATGTTGTAATTAAACTTTAATGAACTTGTAGTATGTCTCTTTGGTTTCGAGAGTCGTTCAACTTAGATGTAATTGATGCTATTAATGTCTTGCTTTTCTCTTCCGATCGTTCTGTTGCATACTTATATATTGCTTATGTATTGTCTGTGAATTGGTACTAACGTTTCGTTTGGCTAGTGCATAGCGATGCTGACGTATGTCGTGTACAAGGGTAAGGTTCCCGGAGTCTACGACGACTGGGAGGAGTGTCAGAGACAGGTTCACCGATTCAGCGGTAACAGTTACAAAGGGTACACCACTAGGGCCGAGGCCGAATCTAGATATGCCCGCTATCTAGCGGGAGAGGGGAGTGAGCGTTGGAGGAACCGGATGAAGACGAGTTTCATCGTGACGATGCTGATCGTGATGACCGCAACTCTCTTTTATGTGATGGTAGTTTAGATGATCGATATCGACTTGTAATGTGAAGACAAACTCGCTACTCGCGGTCTCGAGACTTGTAATATAATGTTCTATCTTTGTTCGATCTTTTCAATTCGGAGACTAATATGATGAATTGTATTCGGAGACTAATATGAATTGTATTCAAAGACTAATCTTCTATTGTATTCGATGAATCTGTTGTTGATGTGTGCTGTCTATATTTTGTCAAATTATACATTTTGTAACCTGTGCAAAAAACAGAAAAAAAATAAAAAAAACCTAATATTCATACTAATGGCGCATCACATGATAGTGCGCCATTAGTATGACAAAGCATACTAATGGCGCATCACTGAAGAGTGCGCCATTAGTATGCTGAGGTTACTAATGGCGCATCTTGCTGTCGTGCGCCATTAGTATGCCAGAGCACCTGGGTATACATGGCCCCTGGGAGGCATACTAATGGCGCACTTCTGTATACACTAATGGCGCATGAGTGGTGCGCCATTAGTATATCAGATACTAATGGCGCACCAGGGGGTGCGCCATTAGTAAAATATATTAATGGCGTGGTACTAATGGCGCACCGCTAATGCGCCATTAATGGCCAAATTAGGTGCGCCATTAGTAGGCCTTTTCCTAGTAGTGGATTGCGCCATGGAGCAAAAATTGAAATTAAAAAAAAGGGGGTACATATAGAGAGCGCTCGTCGCCAAATGATGCATATAGTACTATTAAAAAAGCTAGTACATGCTTAATTGGGGTGCTAAATTCTATTAAAGAAATACTAGTAGTATGTAGTACATATTGAAGAGTTAAAGTAACGAGAAGAAACATAACATAGTTCTGCTGGGGGCTCAGCACAACACACCCCTCAAATTAAACTAAGCACACCTGAAATTAAACTATGCAACTAATCTGGTAGACACTGCATTAGAACCACCATGAGCAACGACACTGCCACCTTACTCACTCGGAGTCCTCGTCCACGTCCTCAACTTCGTCCTTGTCCCTCTTCCTCTTGGCCGATACTTCTTTGCTTGAACAACACACTTGGCTCTTGCTCTTCATCCAACCCTTGTAGATATTGAAACAAAGGTAGCCATCCATTGCAGCGTAGTGGATGTGGTCTATATCTAGTACATTCCGCTGCCATGCATAACGATGAAACGTGTATGGAGGTTTCTCCAGTTTACTGTACGAAGGATGAACCATGGCTCCTGCCAGGGTCAGCATTGAAGGCTGACGAGAGAACACCAGCCAATTCTTCTGGAGGTCGAAGGGGTTGCCTACAATGACGCCTATCCGACCCAGGACTTCTTTGTCGTTCCTAAAGTCTATAGTAACGAATTTGAATTGGTTTCTCTCGAGGAAGTTCTTAAAATCCAGGCATTCAACGTCGGCATGGCATATGTGGTAGACCAAGCATAAGTCATGCACGCAAACCAGGATCACGGCGGGCTTCTTCCTCTCTTCGTCCTTTAGATCCTTCTCTTGTCCCAGGACTGTGGTGTACTCAACATCTAGCCCAGTGACCCACTCATCATTTGAGTTTTCGAACATGCGCCTGAAGCAAGAACGGTTGTAGATGACGTCGAACTCATCACCGGTGATAGTTCTAACCTTGTACTCACCCCCGATCATGGAGATTTGGGATGCCATGATTTTGCGAGGAGGGTTAGGATTAGTGGAACTGCCCTAATGTGAAAGGACGGGACGACTAGGAGCGAACCGCCGTAGTATTAAAGGACGTGCCGGGATGAGTAGGAGCGAACTGGCAGCATGCGAATGGCAGGGTAGTGGCTTTCCATTCTCCCATGATACGGGCTTCCGAGAGCCCTTGGATCTGAGATCAAACGGTTGCATGGCATGATTCTAGACCTATGGGTGAATATCCTATCCTCGAGGGTTATTCTGCAAATTTTCAGCAACTTAGCATGCGACCGTTTGATCTCAGATCGAACGACTACCAGCAGCCCATATCATGGTCGTGCCTACCATGATAGTCGCGTCGCTCGCGCGGTCTCGCCCTTGGAGATTTAACACGGTACGTTAGGCTATCTGATGTTGGCATGTCATACATAGTCATCACTTAGTCACTCATTCTACAACAAGGTTACCTATAAGGTTGGCTATAAGTGTATTTATTTACTTCTCTCTATCTCTTTCTTCGTACTCCCTCCGTCCCATAATATCAGAACATTTTTGACACTAGTGTAGTGCCAAAAACGTTTTTATATTATGGGACACAAGGAGTACTAGTATTTATTGCATTTGCCAAGGAGTGACCTCTTCCAATGAAATGGTGTGCTTATTAGTTTTTTGTTGCTAAGTTTGCTTCATTTAATTAGCTATGGACTCAAAATTGTCTTTTCACCTAGGTACACGCGCTTAGCACCGTTTCTTCCTTGGGTCACCAAACTAGTCTCTCTCTTCGTGATTAACTTGCCACATCAGACTTTATGCATATGTGGCAAGCTTAGCACCTGTAGGAGCAAGTAAGTACAATAGTGCGCTTTACATGGCATTTTTGCATATGTGGAGGAAAGAGAGGCAAGGAAAAAGTGGAGAAGTGGGCTCTCATGCAAGAGCCAGCCTCTACTACATGGTGGAGCATTGGGAGAGGCACCTGTATGGAGGTGGTCAGGAATCGGGAGACTAACGCCGGTCGTAGCGCCAAAGTTAACATGATAATGGCAAGTCAAATCACGGGGCCCCACCTGTCCAGCAGTAACTCGTTGTCAAATCACACAGCCCTACATATGCAGCAGCGTACTCCCTCATCTTCTCACGTCTCTGTCGAACCGACTAGGCGGAACTGCCCTGCCTACCGCATAAGGAAAGCCCCGCCCTCGACTTTTAAATACAACTACATCCGCTTAAGAATCCAATGATATACTTTTTATGACATAGTAAATCATATTTAGTTAGTCAAATGGATGACCTAGAACTACATGCACGCCCTATAAACCGAGATGCCTAAAATAAAAAACCGAGACGGAGAGGGTAGTTCAGCACGTATCTTTTTAGATCAATATAGTCGGGATTCACCAAGGAGCAAAACCAAGTGGTAGGTTGCTCCTGCCGTGTTGGCGAAGCAACTCAAGCAGGGTCAGTCCGCACACGAAATGGCGACACAATTAACAAGACCCCTTTGGCTGACATGTGGCTCATTCACCGTCTTGTTCCACATGCGATGCACCAAATTACAGTTTGGAGCAGCGGTTGGAATTGGAGGCACCCCGATCGTAGCGCCACAGTAGTAGAAAATGAGCGATGAGGGATCAAATCACAAAGACCCACCTTCCCGCATTAAGATGGACGGACAAAGCAACCATCATTTCACTCTAGAAAGCAAGAGCATAAATAAAAGAGAAAACAATGATGCGTGCGACAGCTACCTAGGGCACCCTAGGGTAGGGGTCTCCACTACAGATCCTTTTTTTGAAAGCGCCTCCACTACAAATCGGCTTCTCCCTCGTCCTCTTGAAGAAAACCGATGATGAGTGCGGCGGTAGGGTTTGTAGGAGTACTACAGCGTGCGGGGCCACGTCGTAGTAAACGGGTTCGAGTTGACGCCTTAAATATGTGTGGGCCGCTTGGTTTTACAGGAACGAGGCATCATTTTGGGTTCGGGGACTAGTTGAGATATAGTACGTACAAAAAATTGTGGACGTAGGTTCGACCGAAAGGCAATGATGCATGGGCCCTGTATTTTGATATACCTGGGGCCGCATGAAATTTGCTACTCTACTCAAAACTAGTAAGGTACACATGCATTGAACGCATGAGATTTCAAAACCAAATTATGAATAAATACACACTATAGCATGTAAAGCTTTGATTCATATATGCATGATGTAGATGTTCGTTTAGTTCTTATAGTTCATCTTATTCAAAATCAATTAGTTTTATAAGAATGTTAAGATTCATGGGGTTGTGCACTGTAAAGCATAAAGTAAAAAACAAATAATGGCAATTCATTTAGAAAAAAATCAATTGTGATGCAGAAGATTCTAGAACAAAGAAGTGCTTGTGTTTTGAGGTTTGTGCATTATGCTTAAGTTCAACCATGGTGTCTTCTAAATTGTACATGTGGCAGATCTGGTGGAATGTTGATGATATCCAACAGCTAGTAGTGCTAGGATTTGCCATCTCTACACTGTCGGATTAGCTTCATCTAGCGACCATCTTTCAAAGTTATTGGCACACTATATAGTTCTTGTGCCATAGTTGCATGTTTTGGAAAAAAGCTACTAGTGGGTTGTACTATCTATTTAGGAATAGAAGATGTATACATGGAAGTTGTAGGGAAAGAGATGACATGGAGCATCTCAATTCCTATGAGTAGGGATTGGAAAAGAGATGTCATTTGGTTCACATCATAGGAACTTTTCTATTGAATCTAGGGATGACATTTATCTCAATTCCTATGAGGAGGGATTAGAAAAGAGATGTAATTTGGTTCATATCATAGGAACTTTTCTATTGAATATACGCTCATGTTTATTTTCCTTCGAAATTAAGGGAGTATAGGAATCCATTGATATGAACCAAGTGGCTCTAAAGCTATAGAAATGATATCATGTTTATTTCCTTTGAAATGTGGAGTATATGAATCTATTCATATGAACCAATTGGCTCTAAAGGAAAAAATCCTATAAAAATCATATCATATAGAGTTCCTATGATATTCCTCGACACCAAAGGATGGTCGAAATTGCTGCGGGTGATACGATGGTCTTTCTTTGTAGAATCCTCCCCCATCTTTATAGTTACCTCTCGAAGAGGAATGAAATGATGTATACAGGGTATTCTACATGTGCAATTTGGTACACGAAAACTTGGTAAAAGTTTGCGAGGTTCGAATTTTCAATAAAGCTATATGCACTGCATTTCGGAACGGAGGGAGCATACATCAGTTGCTAACACTCACGTGGAAAATTTGTGTGTAGGAGGAGTGGTTGTTCTGTTAAATGACATGGCAAAACTGACACATGCATTGCATTGATATGTGCCCCCCCTCTCTCACGCACACACACCCTCACGAGTCATGACTGTCCCGAGTCCTCTCACAGACTCGCACGTCACACCCACCATCTATCTGCAGGTAGACATCACGCACATATGTGCTCTTCATACCCTACCCTCAGAACTTCTAAAAAACAAAAGACGTCGCGCACATTTTATTTTAGCTCACACGTCACAAACTTATACTATTACTCTTGCGGCGAACGTTCTTTGGGCATAGTATATTGTACTCTCACAAAGAGAAGCGGTGCATGCACGCACTAGTTCTCTCACACCCACTCGTGGGTACATGTAGGAGTGCATTTTTTGAAGCTGGTACAACAAAATCACTCCATTATATATATAAGCAGGAACCTTAGCACTTGCTTTACTAGGGTTCCTCTTGTTCACTCTCTCATGCTCTCCAGATCTAAGCAAGACATAGGTGGCCACACTCTCTCTCAGCTCACGGCTGGTCACAAATATGGCCGGACAACCTCAACCGGGGCAGGGGTGTAGGTGCATCGTTCACGCTGTCGTCGGCGGCAAGGGAGGAGACCAACGGCTGCCCGCGCGTCCCGATCGGCGGCCGTGCCATTCTCTCCGAGAGAGCTCCGGCTCGAGAGGGCCTCCGACCCCTTCTTCCTCCCTGCGATATTGTGGCCAAGATGTGGCCTCCTGACGTTGTCTTTGCCACATGCCGACGACCCTCAGGTATATATTCCTTCAAAACAGAACACCTGCCTTGCTCTACTGCCCCAGCTCCCTTTGTGTGGATCCTTTTCTACTTCTGTTCGCTGTTCCAAAGCCACATAGTCTTTTACTATTATTAGAGGTAAAGCTAGTTCACACAGTCGACTCTAAGAGTTGGTTCAAGCAGGGAAGAAAGTGGGAAAGCTGTAGCATCAATCTAGGACTTGGTTCTAAGAGGAAACGGGGGAAAGTAGTAGATACTGGCTACCCAACCGGTCTCTTGGTTGAAAAGACGAAGAGAGCATGGTGGATGGCGAAGGGTGGGGGGAAGTGGACGTATCTCTTGGTTCAGAAAGGAAAGAAAGTGACGGTTGTTGGGGGACAACGCAAATGAGAATGAGCAGGTCTAGATTTCCTATGCTCACATAGGAAAATGTCGCCGAGGAGATAAAAAATGGGACAAATGCAGACATGCTGCCTGAGTGTTTTCCGCTCTCAGGAGCCACATCTGCCTCGCCACTTTATGGCCCTGCTGCCCCTATGCCCATATCGCTACCGTTAATGTAAAATCACATGAAGCATTAAGCAATGCCACCTAATGTCACTATAAGTAATGGTCTAGTGCCGTCGATAAATTGTAGCAATGCCACCACCATTTTATGAAGTGCTTCCGTCTTGCTTTATTTCTCTTGAATTGTGTTTTTGCAGTTACACTTAAATCTCACACCGCTAACCTTGCTTCATCCCAGTGGAACTGCACAAATTTGATTGCACATTTACTGACCATGTGCTACTCTCATGACAGTAATACTAATGCTATTGTTCTGCATGTTAATCTAGTGGCATTGTTGATGTGATGTGATGCTACTTACTTAAGGACTCTTCATACTGTCAATCTAGTGCCAATTATAACACAATAGATGATGTTGTTAATCATACGCCACTGCAAATATATGTCACTGTTTAAATAACCATATTTCGTATTTGCGCAAAAAGGGATGTCTGTCTCCATATCGTTTCGGGATGTCTATCTCCATATCGTTTCTATCCGCGCAATCAAAAGCACACACCTCAGTTTTAGTACAACTGCGCAAAATGAGATGGCTATCCCTCGTTGTCGTCGTCTAACCTCCAGTCTTCAAGGTATTCATACATTGGTAGTAACTAAGGTAGAATGACTAACGCAATCTAAAATAAGCTGATTCGTACATTTTACTTCCTGATTGCAGTGCATGGACGAGCGAAAACAACTGCATCCTAGTCCGGAATGCACTTTCTATCATTTCGGAATTTGATTGCACTTTCTACCAGTTCATCCATGGACCGAGGACTAGCTGGCACGGTTGCACGGCGGTTTTTTGGACAGGTGCGCGGACAAGAGGCATTGTGGTCTGCTTATTTTTGCAAATAGCAGTGCTTAAATTTAGTGGAATGCACAAGAATTTCACCTAGTCAGTACACTGCATGGTTCAGTTCAGCATTCCAGCTGAGACCATATAATTGGTTATTCTGGAATGAGAGAACCTAACCCTGGATGGTGGCAACAAGGAAAAACCAGAGTGAACTCCAGGAAATTTAAGCCTGCCAGGAGGCCCTTTGTTCAGAGAAGCCTTGCTTGTTTTTTCCTGATTTGTAAACCTTCTCACAACTTTGTCTTTTGTTGTGAACTAGTATATGTTTGTTATGTTCTATGAATCATTGAGATGTATAAAATTGCTTAACTTATGCTTTTCAACTTTTTTATGAAGACGAGTTTAATGTGAGTGTTCCACATGAGCACTGGACAAGCGTGTGAACGTTTGGAATTTACATTATGGCCTCAGTTAACTGCATGAACCAATGTAACAAGATACATAGTTGCTTATATGTCAGACAAAAGATTGTTGATTGTTAGCTGGTCGATAGCCTAGTGTTGAAGCGAGCTGAGCCAATGTGCCGTGTTTTGCACAACTGCTTACATGTGGGGTAGCACCAACAGTGTTTACAAGTACTTATGTATACATCGGTGCACAGTTCTCGAACGAGTGCTCCATTTCATCAAAACACACACTACTCGTACGATAAACCGTGACAAATTTATGTCTTACCATGCCATATTCATGAAAAAACTAGCGATGACGCATCTGTTTCGGCAACAATTACGATGGTTCTCACATGATTCACGGGCACACAAAAGTACCAGCAGTTCCCATAGACGGATTCAAACAGAGTACTAGCCCAGAGGGGTCGATAACAGGCAAGGTTCGGATAAATAGACACAATCGAAACTACTATTAAACACTAGCTAGGACAACTATTTCATGCCTCGATCTAATTTGGGCTGGAGACAAGATGGACCTTGCCATGAACATCATCGAGGACATGCCGCAGTAGCTCAATCCTGTGAACCTTCATGAAGACAACCTTGTGGCCTTGCCACTGATAAACTTCTTTGTGCGGGCATGCCACATCATTGGCATGCCCAATATGTGATACTATCCTAAAGAGACTCGAAGGTCCCAACAAGGATAGAACCGCATATTGATACACTTTTGCAAGGTGGATATCATTACATCAACATTACATAATAGATGGGGATACATACAAGAGGCATACAATGCCACGCGAATACAACATCATCTTACATAAGAGCACCATCCGACTACAGATGAAACACAAACAGAAACTCAAACGACGTCCACCCTGCTAGCCCAGGCTGCCGACCTGGAACCTATCCCCTGATCAAAGAGGAAGCAGAAGAAGAACTCCAAAACAAGCAAACATCACTCTTGCGTCATGATCATTGCATAACCTGTACCTGCAACTGTTGTTGTAGTAATCTATGAGCCATGAGGACTCAGCAATCCCATTACCATGGGTATCAAGACTAGCAAAGCTTAAAGGACAAGGAAGGGGTAAAGTGGTGGGGTTGCAGCAACGACTCAGAAAGTATGGTGGCTAACATACGCAAATAAGAGCGAGAAGAGAAGCAAAGGAACGATCGTGAAACTAGCAATGATCAAGAGGTGATCCTGAACTCCTACTTACGTCAAACATAACCCCAAACCATGTTCACTTCCCGGATTCCGCCGAAAAGAGACCATCATGGCTACACACGCGGTTGATGCGTTTTAATTCGAATCTGGTGCCAAGTTATGTACAACGAGACATTAACAAATTCCCATATGCCACATAACCGCGGGCACGACTCTCGAAAGTTTATACCCTACAGGGGTGTCCCAACTTAGCCCATCACAAGCTCTCACGGTCAACAAAGGATATACCTTCTCCCAGGAAGACCCGATCAGTCTCGGAATCCCAGTTTACAAGACATTTCGACAATGGTAAAACAAGACCAGCAAAGCTGCCCGATGCGCCGATATCCCAATAGGAGCTGCACATATCTCGTTGTCAGGGCAACACCGGATGAGACAGGCAACAAGTTAAACCAGACCTCGAGTTTCCCCAAGGGGGCCCTGCAGGCGGCTCGGTTCGGACCAGCACTTAGAGAAGCACTATCCCCGGGGGGGGGGGGGGGCTAAAATAAAGATGACCTCGAGAGAGCGACTCCCAAGGGAAAAGTAGGTGGTGGTGAGGCAAATGGTAAAACCAAGGTTGGGCCTTGCTGGAGGAGTTTTATTCAAAGCGAACTGTCAAGGGGGTCCCATAGATCACCCAACCGTGTAAGGAACGCAAAATCAAGGAACATAACACCGGTATGATGGAAACTAGGGCGGAAAGAGTGGAACAAAACACCAGGCATAAGGCCGAGTCTTCCACCCTTTACCAAGTATATAGATGCATTAATTAAATAAGAGATATTGTGATATCCCAACATAATCTTGTCCATCATGGGGCAATCTTCAACTTCACCTGCAACTAACAACGCTATAAGAGGGGCTGAGCAACGCGGTAACATAGCCAAACAACGGTTTGCTAGGAAAGGTGAAAAATGTTAGAGGCTGACATGGCAATTTGGGAGGCTTGAAGAGCAAAAGATAGGTAGTACAGCATAGCGATAGAATGAAGCAACTAGCATAGCAATGATAGTAGTGAAATCCAAGATGACAGTCATCTTGCCTAAAATCCCGCAAGGAAGAAGAATGAGTCCATGAAGAAGATGAAGCCACGAAGACGAACCAAGCATAGACGAACGAATCCTCACGATCGCAACGAAACGGGAACTATCGAGAAGAAGCACACAACATGGTAAACACACCACACATATACATGACATGATGCTCAACCAAGTATGATGCAAGACAAGACTACATGAAGCTACTCATGGCAAGAGATGATGCAAACAAGAGCAACACATCAAGGCAAGTTTAAATGAGGCCGGAAACGACATATAACAATTCCAGTAACTCCTCATATGCAAGTTTAGAAATTGGTCCAGAACTGAATAAACAGCAAGTTAAGATGCACTAAGATGATCTACATGAAATTCTAGTCAAGATACATATAAAGTTCATTTAATTCGGAGCTACGGCCTAGAAGATATGAGCAAAACAAGTTAAACATGGCATTGATGCAAAATGCATACAAACATCAAGCAAACACCTCAAAACAAGGATGCAACATGATAATATGAAACTACATGCAAAATCAAGCAAGTTTCATATAGAGCACACTCAAAACGGAGCAACGGTTCAACACATACACACAATACAAGTTTAAAGGACAAGCTGTCCAAAACAGCAACTAGGCATCTTGCAAGCATCAAAACAATATGCTATAGCATCTCAACGTGAAAACAAAATGCATGGGCATGAAGTACAAGTAAAGCATGACAAAACATGAACACTGAGCTATCTCCATAAAACAATATAACATGCTCAAAAGGGCATGGCAAGATTGCAAATAATAACAGTTTGCAGACTTGACAGAAATAACATCAGGTTGCAAAGTTTAGAGCTATCAAACAACATGTTACAGGAAATTAACATGGAAAACAAAGCCATGGCATGCTAATACTAAAGACAAATATCAAAACTCCCTTACTGAACTAATTCCAAAGATCAACAGAAAAGATGGTATCATCCATGCAAACATGGCAAATGATATGACAGATTCAGACATGGCAGGAACAACGATAAGTAGGCATGTTGGTGAGCTTGTACCACTCACCACAGATCAATACATGGCTTGACAAGGTGACCAAAAGTAATAATACATGTTTATGAATCTAAGCATGGCAATAGAAAGTTCATAGGGTGCATGGATCACTAGCAAAACACATGGCAAAACTGAACTTAATGTTAACAGGCTGACAGCAACATTATTTAGCAATTTGAGAGCAAGGTAAAAACAAGCTACAGCAGGCTATAAATGCAACCAGGGGCATTAATGGATAGAGCATGACTTTTATAACAAATCATCCTTAGTGAACATCTCCAGATTATGCATAGAATGACTTGTAGCAGTAGGTTTACATAGGATCATGATATAGCAGATTCAGACTAGCAAAACAGTAACAACAAGTACCCTACTTCACGAGCTCGATGCACTCACCACAAGGCACACAAAAATACATGGATTGCACCACTGTAAATATTACATGGCATAGTTCAAAACACATGTAGAGTTCATGCCCATAGGATGCACACACAAAATGCAACGAAAAAGACAATTCGTCAAGTTCTGATAACAGTCAGCAGTTAACAGCATATATCACTCTTGCAACGATGATTAGGGCATCAAGATGAACTCAAATAGACATGGCACACTGGAACAAAATAAAGAGCATCTCATGGTGAACATTTTGATATATTATGCATGCAAAATGGAGCAGTACACATGGAGATATGATGCAATGAACATGGCAACATAATGATGAATTTCAGGACTGAAGAAATTCGACCTCGAGGGGGGGAAAAGTCAATGGCGGGATCTCACCGGAATCGCGCCGGAGATGGCGAGGAAGGGCCCGGGGCGACCTCCTCCGACCAGATCTTGCCGGATCCGACGCGGGGCGGGGCAGGGACGGCGGTTGACGGCGACGAGGTGTGGAGAGCGGCGGGCGGTTGACGGCGACGAGGTGCGGAGAGCGGCGGGCGGTCATCCACCTCATAGTGAGTGACATGTACAACCACACAATCCTTGTCTGCATCAGGGCTCTAATTGAAACAGAAACAAATTTTTTAATTACTTTTTAGTATAAGAAACACAAGTTATTTAAACCACTATGTATAGCATGGAATCGAAGCTAATAAAATTTTGCATTATTAATCACCACATACTTAGATGAAAAACCACAATCGAGATCGGCAAAGAAGAAGATCACCTTGGGCAGCTCAGCGGGGGGGGGGGGGGGGGGGACACATCCTTGAAGGGGGGAAGTTGCTCCTGAAGTGCCACGGGGTCTGTAACCTCAAATGGGGCATTGACCATCTCAGTAGTGGCCGTGAGCGTATCTTGGGTCGGCTCGCTGGCTGCCTCCATCTTCTTGGAGCTCTCTGTCTCGTGGGGACCAGCCTCCCGCGTCTGCTCCAATATTGGTAGATCTTTGCCTGGTTCTCCTTGGTCCATCATGAAACTGACGAATACTAGGAGACCACTGAAAGGAAAACACAATTGCAATGACAATGAAACAAAAAAGAGAGTGAGGATCGGTTACTGCTTTGCAAAAGTTCTTTTTTTTCTCAGGACAAAAATATACCGACATCACGGATCCGCTTACCTTCCCTTCGTTGGGGGAGAAGAACAGTGGCAGATGCGAGTGTTGCCTTTCTCGAACACGGTGAGGGAGAAGGGGATTCAGTGAAGAGTGAAATGATGGTTGCTTCATTCGTCAAACTTAGACTGTGGCGATGTGGGGTCTTGTGATACGATGGCTCGTTTCTGCTGCACTACGACCGGGGTGACTCTCCGCCTGCATACTGCCTTCTAATTTGGTGGATGGCATTTGGGCCCGCGCGTTGCATGGCCCGCATGTCATTGAACAAAAGTATAACGACATTCAGTATAGGGAGATGTTTCAATGACCTAGGAGGAGCGAGAAGCGGTAGAGTGTCTCCACGGTACTAGTAGTAATTGTTTTTCTAGGTAGCTGTAGAGTGTCTCCACTGTGATAGTAGTAATTGTTTCTCTGGGTCCAAGACAAAACAGCCCATCCACACTAGTAAATAGTAAAATCAGTTCAAAAGCCCAGATATTTACTGAATGAGAGGATCTACCCACACCCAGCACACCCCCCCCCCCCCGAAAAAACTGGGTGCTCTTCTTCCTCCTCGCTCCCACCAACCTCACGTCAGCTTGCTCCACTCGCACCCCCAAAGTCCTCAACTCACTCCTACAAGAAACCCCAGCTCCCCTTCTTCCTCACTCCTATAGAAAACCCCCAGCTCCCCTTCTTCTTCACTCGCACTACAACTAGGCTCGTCATTCGTTACTCTGCTCAAATCCGTGAGCGCGACGCGACACCCTCGAGGAAATGGAGTCGGCTGACCCCAGCGCCAAGAAGATGAGGCTCCCGCTAGCGGTGACACCTGTTGTAGATCCTGCACCCGCTAGTGCGGGGAGAAGCGGTGAGCCCGCCCCCACCGGATCCCAGGAACCCATAGAATCTCGGGTGGACTGCATCAGCGATCTCTCGGACGTCGTCCTTGGGGAGATCATCTCCCTTCTCCCCACCAAGGATTGCTGCCGCACCCAAGTCCTCTCAATTCGGTGGTGCCCTCCATGGCGCGCCATGCCCCTTAATCTCCACTGTCGTCAGCTATCTCTCTTCAATGATTTTGAAATCCCCAAAGCCATCATCTTCTCCCACCAGGGCTCCTTTCAAAGCCTCTGCATCCCGTCATGCTACCTAAGAAAGCATACCATGCCCTGCATGGTGGACGCCTGGCTGAAATCCTTTGAATTCACAGAACTACAACTGCTTGAGTTCTACTATTCCCTTAGAAATCACATACCACATACTGAACGCCATAAACTTGTGCCCTCAGCACCGATGTCCATCTCACGGTTTTCCTCCTCTCTCCACACCGCCACCTTTGCGCTGTGCTACCTACCAGACAATATGATACTAAACCTTCGACTCCCATTTCTCAAGAAACTTTCACTTGTGCGGGTTTGTATATCGGAGGCCTCATTGCACAACATCATCCACTCCAGTTGCCCAGCCCTGGAGTGCTTGGTGCTTGTTTTCACAGTTAGAATTGGTTGTCTCCAAATAATGTCGCCTAACCTTGTAAGGATTGGAATTTCTTTTGACGGAAGGCGGCTCATCATCCAAGATGCCCCTTCACTTCAAAGGTTGATCCTTGATTCTAGTTATTCACCGTTGCAAATAACCGTCCTCTCCGCACCTAAACTTGAGACCTTGGATGTAATACATGATCTCTATGCTCATTTCAATATGGTGTTTGGCTCCACAGTTCCTCGGGCACTTTATATTATCATCTACACTTGTAACCATAAGCTGCATTTTAAATTTCTGCGCATAGGTTATATATCATCTTGGAGTACACATTTTGTACTAATATTATGTTCTATGCTCAATGAAGAGTTTCTCCATGGATGGCCTATCAATGGTGCTGGATTCTGTCAAGATCTTATATATCCAAATGAATAGTTTTGTTCTGAACAAGATTATTGGCTTGCTGCAACGCTTTCCATGTCTAGAGAAGTTGTATATAAAGGTGATAATTTCACGCACATTGGAAGCCCGCATATAGTGTACTAGAATTAACCGTTCAGTTGTTGCTCTTTCGACACTCTTTTTTAGACCTTAACTATTTTCAATCTTCATGTCTGTTTAGGCAACAGGACGGGGTAAGAAAGCTATAACCAATCGGTGGATTCGTAAGCATCGGGATTTTCTCACTTCTCATGAGATTCGATTGAAGACAATAACGCTAGAACGATATGTAGCCAACCGTGTAAACACTAGATTTGTCACATTCTTCCTGCTGAATGCGAGGTTACTATTGTCCATCAGGCTTAAGTTTATCAGCAGCATGGTTTTGACGGATGGGTATGTCGAAGAGAAAAAAAGGAGTTTCAGGTGGGCAAAAGAGCTTCTGAACATGTCGGGCTTCTATTTACAACATATTGTGGTCATAATCCAGTAAATTTTACGACCCAGGATGTTCATTGTATGGACCTGACCGATCCGTATGACTGTGACTGCCGAAAACAGTGCTGGAGTTAGATGTTATTGCCCTTTTCAACCTGGGTTTTTTTGTAAACGTGATGAACAATTAACCCTCGTGCTTTTGTACAGTTTGTAAGCTGGAGTTAGATGTTCCTGCCCTTTTCAACTCGGTTGTGACTGTCATATTTTCTTTGAAACAAGGAAAATGGCTTGCCATTCGTTTAATTTAGAGTGAAATATTGTAACAAGTCCCAACCAAGGGAAATAACATCACTCTCATCAGCTGCTTGAGCTCACTATGCATTACAGAAGCCAAGTGACTAGCCTCCACCAGCACCCACAAACTTACTTCGAACTAGCACGTCAAATGGGCTGTAAATTTTCATAGGAAAGGCTGCATGACCGTGACAGATTTGGATTCTGACATTTGGGACCCATGTGGAAATATCCTATCCAAGGTGGTGTCGACTTACTAGACAGTCAAAAAATGATTCTGCCTACCAGCCGTTGGATTGACATCCAACATCTGTCGTGTATCTTCTATCTCTCGTCTTCTTCTTCATCCACCCGCCCAAACCAAACCACCTCGTCGGCTCCGCCTGCTCCCGCCTCCCATAGCTGGCTGCGCCTCCGCCGCCCTACTGTACGTACCCTCCAGCGTTGGCCCGTCCCTTCCTCTATTCCCCAATACATCATATTATTCTCCGGTGACGTCAGCCCCAACACGCACCCACGCCCGAACCAGTCAACCCTCATACTCCCCTCCGCCTGCGACTGGACCGGCGCATCTTCCACGGCTCCTGTTCATTCCGTCCGAGGCCTCGCCATCGTCCTCCGCCTTGCGGCCTTGGTTCGCTTGTTGTGCGCGGTGTGCCGCCCTCTTGCGTTGTCAACGTCGTCAACAATCGAGAGGAACAAGGAGATGATTGTACGTGGAGAGGATGACAGTAGGGACCCACCAGCATCATGGTAGTACGCAAGCAAGTGCCTCTATATTACAAGCCCAAAAATATGGTTCCTCCTAATGGTTGGACATCTGGGGCTCACGCCATTGTCAACGTAGTCAATAAACGAGAGAATTACACTACGAGCGGCTGACACCAGGGACCCGGCAGGTCGCGCCGTTTTTTTTGAGGAACAAGCAGTTGTTATTTATACTAGTTTTAGCGACAGATCAGGGAAACAACGGGGCTGTGCGGGGGCTGTGGCCCGTCTAGCCAGGGTTTTATTTATGTTTATCACATCATGAGCCCAGTTGTGTTTTTTTCCTGCTTAAAATGGCTAGCCCAGTTCTATTTTTTTAAAAGAAATACCCAAACAAGGCCTACTTACTTTATCGGCCCTGCTGGGCTGCAAATCTTTCAAGACGAGGAGAGTTTCATTCGGTTTGCCCAGAAATGTATTGTACATTTTTAAAACACATCAAACCGGGAATTAGTTTCAATTTTTTTCATTACACGATTTTAAATTCCATTGATTTTTATGCATGGACAATTATTTGGATTTTATATTTATATAAATTATTTTTCAAAATAGTTTGAATGTGAATCAATATTTCTGGATTAAAAACAATTTACCGCATTGAAATATGCAAAAATTCATATACTTTTTAACCGTTGTCACAATATGGGGTGTAATGCGAACAAAAAGAAGATGGGCTCCAAAACAATTCTTAAGAATTAGCAAATGGGGTGTACATTATTAGAAATAATGGTAGATGGGCTGTATGCTATTTTCCACAGATTTGGGGCTGACTTGTGCGCCTACTATAGGCTGACGCATATGCTTTCATAAAAAAAAGGTTGACGCACCCGCAACGCCCTGTCAACTTACTCAACAGACGAGAGCAGTGATTGTTGGATGTCCATCCAACGGCTGTCGTGCTTCTTCAATCTCTGCTCTTCAAGCTCCAGCCGCTCAAACAACCGCCGGCGGGACTGCCTGCTCCCTCCTCCCACGGCCGGCTATGCTGCCGCGCGGGCCTCACGGCCCCACCTTACTCCCATCGCTGGCCTATCCATCCCTCTACTCACCCACACCTGTTGTTATTCTCCAGGGACGGCAGACGAACCAGTAAACCCTCGTACTCCTTCGCGTGGGAAACAACTACTGAGTATTCCCTGGCTCCGTGTCGTTCCCTTCCTAGGCCTCGCCGTCGTCCACTGCCCTGGTGCTCTAGGCGCGGCCTGGTCAACATGGTCAATGAACGACATATATCGGAAGTGGACCATACGTGGAGAGGCTGATAGCTGGGTCCACGGCCGCACGCAAGGAAATGCCTCCTTATTACATGCAAAATAATGATTCATCCACCTGACATCTAGGACCCATAGGAAGGGCCTCTGTATTTCGCGAAAAAAACATTCCCCCGCTGACAGGTCGGACCGACCAGCTATATCTTCGCATGCAAGGAAGTGCCTCCTTATTACGCCCAAAAAATGAATTACCCCCTGCTAGCTGGGACCCACCATATTGTTGGGCTGACTTATGGGCCTACTAAGTTGACGTGGACGGAGGACTTTGTCAACTTAGTTAATACTCCAGTGACCGTATGATGTCCATCCAACGGCCATAGTGCCTTTTCAACCTCTGGTCTTCTTGCTCCAGCTGCCCAAAGCAGCGCCGGTCGTGCCGCCTGCTCTTGCCTTCCGTGGCCGGCTGTGCTACTGTGGAGGCCTCACCGCCCCCATACTACTCCCACCACTCACCCACAACCCCTGTTATTCTGCGGCGACGGCAGCCTCACACCGCAGCCATGGCAGCCTCACACCACAGTCGAACTAGTGAACCCTCATACTCCTCTCCGCGTGGGCATCCACTGCCCTGTCTTCCCCGGCTCCGCGTCCTCCCCTTCCTAGGCCTCACCGTCGTCCACCGCCGTGGTGCTCTTGGCGCGGCATGGTCAATGTGGTCAACGACCGACTTCCATCGGAAGAGTACTGTACGTGGAGAGGCTGACAGCTGGGTCCACGTCAGCCGCAAGGAAGTGCCTCCTTATTACGCGGAAAATAATTATTCCTCCACCTGACAGCAGGGACTCACCGGACGGGCCACCAGTATTCTGCGAAAAAACGTTTCCCCCTGACTGCTGGGACCCACCGGACGGGCCACTGTATTTCGTGAAAAAAAACGTTCCCCCGCTGTCAGCTCGGACCCACCGGAAGTGCCTCCTTATTACGCACAAAAAAATGAATACTCCCCATGCTAGCTGGGACCCACCTTGGTGGGAGGCTAAATTGTGGGCCTACTAAGTTGACGGGGACGGAGGGCTTTGTCAACTTAGTCAATATGAACGATTATAGCTCCAGTGACCTTTGGTCTTCTTGCTCCAGCCACCCAAAGCAGCACCGATCGTGCCGCATGCTCCTGCCACCCGTGGCCGACTGTGCTGCCGGGGAGGCCTCACCGCCCCCTACTATTCCCACCGCTGGCCAGGCCCTGTGGCGACGGCAGCCTCACACCGCAACCTAACCAGTGTACCCTCGTACTCCTCTCCACGCGGGCTTCTACTGGCACGTCTTCCCCGGTTCTGCGTCATCCCCTTCCTAGGCCTCGCCATCGTCCACCGGCGTGGTGCTCTCCGCGCGGCATGGTCCACGTGGTCAAGGAACGACTTCCATTAGAAGAGTACTGTATGTGGCCACGGCGGCCGCAAGGAAGTGCCTCCTTATTACGCGCAAAATAATTATTCCTCCACCTGACAGCAGGGACCCATCGGACGGGACACCCTATTTCACGAAAAAAAAATGTTTCCCCCTGACTCCTGGGACCCACCAGCTACACCTTCACACGCAAGAAAGTGCGTCTGGGCAAAAAAAATGATTTGCCCCCCTGACTGCTGGGACCCACCAGCTACATCTTCGCACGCAAGGAAGTGCCTGACAGTCGGGACCCACCTGGTCGAAGTGTACGTACCGTTGTCATTCTGGTCGCGAACATGTATGTACATATATACTGGTCGATATAGAGGCGTGCACGTGTCGTACTAGAGGCGCGCACGTAGCATGTACACGTACATACAGTGGCCAGTGTGCAAGAAAGAAAATATGGCCACATACGTACATACGGGCGGGGTCTCGAACGCCTACTCGCGCATACGTACGGCCCGGGATCGTGTACATGGCTGGGTCGGAATGGAGAAACAACATCGTCGTCGTGTTCATGGGGAGCCAACCAGCTAGGTCGGAACGGAATGCGTCATTGTGTTCATCGGGAGGGTTTGGACAGAACAGGCGATGGAAATGAGGCCTGGCGTACCGTAGAATGGAGGAAACGGCCTTGTGTTCGACTGGCCACGTTTGAAACAGGATCCTGTTCATCGGGAGGGGTCTGGCATACCGCAAAACGGAGGAAATGGACCTACTACGGTCAAAACGGGGTCCTGTTGATCGGGAGGGGTGTGGCTTACCACAAAACGGGCGAAACAGACTTGTGTTGGAGCGCTACGGTCGAAACGGGGGTCCTGTTCATCGGGAGGGGTGTGGCGTACCGCAAAACAACACTCCACGGGATACTGTTCATCTCCACCGTCAACCTCCTCCAGCCTCCACGGGCTACTGTTCATCCACCGTCGACGTCCTCCGGCCTCCACCTGCGACTATTCATCCAGCCTCCACCGTGCGCTACTCCACGGGCTCCTGTTCAACCACCCCTCCACGGGCTCCTGTTCAACCACCCCTGCACGGGCTACTGTTCATCCACCCCTCCACCATCTACTGTTCATCCAGCCTTCCACAGGGTCGTCCTGTTCATCCAGTCCTCCACAGGGTCTTGTTCATCCAGCCCCAACCAGCTCGATTGATCGGGGTCCTGTTCATCCAGAGGCAACGCCATGGGGTCATGTTTATACACCCCCACCGCTCACTGTTCATCCAACCATCCCTCCCCCCGCAACGCTCACTGTTCATCTAGAGGCAGCATCAATCGGCTTCAGTTAGCAGCAGTAGCGAAGGAATCACTCGATCAGGTTCAGTTAACAGCCATCGATCAATCGCTCGGGTTCATAACGCGTAGCCTGCAGTGCAATCGCTCAGGTTCAGTTAGAGCCAACACCTAGCACACACGCGCGTACGTGTATGAGAGAAACACACATCTCTCGGCCCCCAACCTCCCACCGTAACCGGGAACTCCCCAAAATTTTCCTTGCCCTCGCTTCTACAACAGTTTTTTCCGTCATGGACGGCCCAAAGAATGTCATGCAGCTGCGTCTCCGGCCCGCCCAGTATGAAAAGCCCATTTTTTGTCATCGAAGTAGGAGCCCACCGCATCTATGATGATACCGGGTTTTGTCACAATTATCGTCATAGAAGTGTCATAAGTATGACAGAAAAATTTTGTTCGGCCCAACATGTCACGGATGTGTCTTTTTTTGTAGTGAAGGCTTCCTCAACAAGCCAGCTCCACCCGTGGCGTGCTCCGGAATCCAGCCTTGGGTCAGCTCCCATACCATCCGGGCCGTACGATGGGACGAGTCTTCAACCACCAATGACCAAGGCAACAGTGCCCCGCCCATGCCTCTGGTCAGCCGGAGTGTGGCAATAGCGCCCCTCACCTAACCGCTGACCAGGGCCGGCGTGGCTACAGTGCCCCCGCCATCACCGCTAACGACAGCAAGCATCGACCTGACGGAGCGCCACTGTACATGACTCCACTTGGCCACGCCCTGACGATCGACAAGACGGTGCACAGCCCCCCTAGGCATGTGGGTCCCACACCTAGGGGAGCCCGGTGAACCACAAGCCCCCAGCGGGTCCCAGCCCGAGTCCCGGGACACCGACAACCCAGACCCACCGACTTGTAACATTACCATTGTACCCCTAGGGGTTTGGTCTATAAAACCCGCCAGGAGCCCATGCATACAAGAAACAGAGCATAAAGAGGAACTAGCCACCAAAACAACAACATCCACCCGAAGAGAAGGAGCAGCCTAAGCCTTGGCCAGCTTTCCTTCCTCCTCCATACAGCTCTAGGAGCAACATTGTACTATCGAACATGAAACTACACTCGGCAGGACTAGGGGTCTTATCTCTCCGGAGAGCCCCGAACGTGGGTATATCCGGCGTCCCGCGCCCGCTCATACCAACCTCGCCTCTGGAGCCCACCAGTGCCCTCAAGCCTCCTCCTCTCTTTAGACATCGCATGGTATCTGCCGTGCGTCCATCACGACAGTTGGCGCCCACCATTGGGCAGCTCGAGGAGCTGGCCGGGAGCATGCTTCAGACAGGGCCCTTCTCCCACTCCGATGAGTCCGTCACGCTGGCAGACGACGTCATCGGCGCGCTCGCCACCTCCTTCGCCGTGATGTGCATCTCCGATGCACCCACGGCTGACGAGTACCCCAGCGAGGTACTCAGCTACTCTGACTCCCCCCTCTCCCTCGGCGGTGGCATTTCCGCCAGAGCAATGGACGTCCACGTGGAGGTCTTCGTCACCGGCGATGGCGCCTCCTCCTCATCGAGCAAGACGAGGAAGGCCGTCGAAGCCAGGGCCGCATCAGAACGGACTGAGCCGTCCGATCCGTTGCGCGCCATGATGCAGAGCCTCCGCATACCCATCGGCACCGACGTCGATGCCACCAACATCGCTGAGGCCCGAACCTAGCTCGAGGAAAGGCGTCAGCAGATGCTGGACCTGTCCGAGATGCTCATCGCCACCCAGCGTCGTTTGGACGCCGCTCAGCTGGAGCGCAACGCCGCCTACGGATTCACGCCCGCCGCGGCCGAGCCAAGCCGGGTCGCCGATGTGCATGCCCGGGGAGGAGCGATCGGCCGGGCCCTCGGCGCCGTCCCGACCGTCTATGAGACCCCAGTGAAGAACATGCATGGTGCCCAGGCAGCCGCAGTCCACCTGGACCAGCTCACGGGTGAGAAGCTGAAGGAGCGCATTGGGTGGATGCGCGAACTCCTCAACGCTGCCAACACCCAACAGGACCGCCTCAACCAGCTCGTAAAGCCGGCGGGATCCGGCTCCGCCCGCCTCGGCGGACCCGGCAAACTTCAGCACACAGCTTCCTCACTGCCCGGCGAGGCACACTCTAGCCGAGCCCGGACTCGGCGCGACCCGGCCGCCACGGCCGCCGACGGTTTGGGCGACGAGCCCATCCCGGAGATCCAGCGCGGACCCGACCAGCATGACCGACGTCCAGCTCCAACCGACCCGGCCCCCTGTGGTCTGGTCGCCAGTCGACTCTGCTCGCGCGCCATCGACGACGCCGATGCTCGCCACCGCCTCCATCAGCATGCTCACTCCCTGGAGGTGGAGGAAAGCAGCGCTATCAGGCCGGCATGCTTTGGCCCACGCATCCGGGAAGAGCCCTTTCCCAAAGGGGTCATGCTCCCCCGCGACACCCCCAAGTACAATGGGACCGTGAAGCCAGAAGATTGGCTCACCGACTACACCACCTCCATTGGCATTACCGGTGCCAATCGCCAGCTCGCCTTGTGCTACACGCCGCTCATGCTCCAAGGGTCGGCCCGCACCTGATTGAATAGTCTGTTAATGGGCAGCGTCAACACGTGGTTCGATTTCGAGCAAGCCTTCATCCGCAACTTCACGGAGGCCTACAAGCGACCCGGCCGCCCTAGCCAGCTTGCCATGTGCGTGAAAGGGCCTATGGAGACCTGTCGCGAGTACCTCGCGTGCTGGACCGAGCTCCGGAATAGCTGCGAGGGCGTCCATGAAGTCCAAGCGATCCAGTACTTCGTCAGCGGGTGCAGAGACGGCACCCTCCTCAAGCACAAGCTCTTACGCTCCGAGCCGGCCACCATGGCCGCGCTTATGGTGATGGCGGACAAATACGCCAACGCCGACTCCGCCATGAAGACCCAGGTGGCGCTGGATGAAGCCGGCAAGGCGAAGCCGGTTCCCCCTCCGAAGCCGGCCGACGAAAGCAACCGGCAGCAGCATCACCAGAACAACAAGCGCAAGGCTGACCAGCCGGCGCAGCGCTACGACAACCGGCTCGTCGCGGCCATCGAGCCCGCGGCAGACCCGGCGGCCAAGCGCCGGCAGACCGGCAAGACGGCGTGGCAACCCGCCATGAGCTTCGAACAGATGCTCGACGCCCCCTACAAGCACCACAGTGGCGCAAGACCATCCACGCACATGCTTCGGCAATGCGGCATCACCAAGCGCATCATGAGGAGTGACGTCCCGCCTCCTTCGGCTCCGGCTCCAGGCGCGGGGCAGCCACCTCCGCCTCCACCGCCGCCCCCAGCTGGCGGCACCATGTGCGACGATGCCTACCCGGACCAGAACGCGGCCTACATCGTCTTCACCAGCCTCGGTGACGACAAGCCTAGCGAGCGCCTCCTTCGGCAGGAGATGAACACCGTCGTCCCGGCCAAACCAGAGTTTATGCACTGGTCGGACCACCCTATCACCTGGACCCGGGACGATCACCCAGCGGTCATGGCGAGTCCGGGTGGTTATGCCCTCGTCCTCAACCCCACTATCGTTGCACGGTGCACGTGCAAGTTCTCCTGAGTCCTCATCGACGGTGGCAGCAGCATCAACATCCTCTACCATACACAATGACCAAGCTCGGCCTCAAAGCCGAGGACCTGGAACCGACCTGGACGATCTTCCACGGCATCGTACCCGGCCTCTCCTGCTCTCCCATTGGCCGGGTCCGACACGACGTCCTGTTTGGTGACTGATTACCCGCAAGTATATGGGATAGTTGTAGCCTCTTTCGATACGTAAGAGTGTCGAACCCAATGAGGAACTAAAGGTAGAACAAATACTCTATCAAGTCCTATCGGCCACTGATACGACTCTACGCACGCTTGACGTTCGCTTTACCTAGAACAAGTATGAAACTAGAAGTACTTTGTAGGTGTGATAGGATAGGTTTGCAAGATAATAAAGAGCACGTAAATAAAAAGTAGGGGCTGTTTAGATAAATATGCAACAAAGTAAGTATTAGTAGGGAGCTTTTTGTTACGAGAAAGCTATTTGTCCAAGGCAATCGATAACTAGACTGGTAATCACTATTGCAATTCTATTTGAGGGAGAGGCATAAGCTAACATACTTTCTCTACTTGGATCATATGCACTTATGATTGTAAGTCTAGCAAGAAGTCCGCAACTACTAAAGATTCATTAAGGTAAAACCAAACCATAGCGTTAAAGCATCAAGTCCCCTTTATCCCATAAGCAACAATCCCCTTACTCGGGTTTAAGCTTCTGTCACTCTAGCAACCCACTATAAGAGAATCATGAACGTATTGTAACACCCTACAACGGGAATCCCTCACACTTGCGCGACACGGAGAGCACCATAGGACAACACCAATAATAAAACATGCAACTCAAACCAATCACGATCATCAATTAACCCATAGGACAAAACGGATCTACTCAAACATCATAAGATAGCCATACATCATTGGGAAATAATATAGTGTTGAGTACCATGTTTGAGTAGAGATTACAGCAGGTAAGAGAGAGGCTACACCGCTGCATAGAGGGAGGAAGGCGGTGAAGTTGTTGGTAAAGATCACGGTGATGATGATGGCCCCCGGCAGCGCTCTGGCGCCACCGGAAGCAAGGGGTAGATGGCCCCCCTTCTTCTTCTTCTTCTTCCTTGACCTCCTCCCTAGATGGGAGAAGGGTTTTCCCTCTGGTCCTTGGCTCCCATGGCTTGGGAGGGGCGAGAGCCCCTCCGAGATTGGATCTATCTCTTTGTTTCTGCGTTCCCTGATTCTACCCCTTCACCGTTTCCTTTATATCTGGAGATCCGTAACTCCGATTAGGGTGAATCTTTCGCCCTGATTTTTCTCGTAAAATTAGCTTTCTTGTGGCAAAAGAAGGGCATCAACTGCCTTACGGGTGGTCCACGAGAGTCCAGTGCGCGCCCAGGGGGCCGCGCCCCCTGTCTCGTGGCCACCACGGACACCGTTTCGCGTTGATTCTTCCTTCGGAAAATCCCAGATATTCCAAAATAATTCTATGTCCGTTTTTATCCCATTTGGATTCCATTTGATATAGGTTTTCTGCGAAACATAAAACATGCAACAAACAGGAACTGGCACTAGGCACTGAATCAATCTGTTAGTCCCAAAAATAGTATAAAAAGTTGAATAATATTGGCATGGAACAATCAAAAATTATAGATACGACGGAGACGTATCAGCATCCCCAAGCTTAATTCATGCTCGTCCTCGAGTAGGTAAATGATAAAAAAGATAATTTTTGATGTGGAATGCTACCTAGCATAATCTTGATCATATGTCTAATCATGGCATGAATATTAAGACACGAGTGATTCAAAGCAATAGTCTATCATTTTACATAAAAACAATAATACTTGAAGCATACCAACCAAGCAATTATGTCTTATCGAAATAACATAGCCAAAGAAAGCTCATCCCTACAAAATCATATAGTCTGGCTATGCTCCATCTTCATCACACAAAGATTTCAAATCATGCACAACCCCGATGACGAGCCGAGCAATTGGTTCATACTTTTTAACGTGCCTCAGCTTTTTCAACTCTTACGCAATACATGAGCGCAAGCCATGGACATAGCACTATGGTGGTATATGGTTGTGGTTGTGAGGACAAAAAGGGAGAAGATAGTCTCACATCAACTAGGTGTATCAACGGGCTGTGGAGATGCCCATCAATAGATATCAATGTGAGTGAGTAGGGATTACCATGCAACGAATGCACTAAGAGCTATAAGTATATGAAAGCTCAAACTGGAGCTAAGTGGGTGTGCATCCAACTTGCTTGCTCATGAAGACCTCGGGCGTTTGAGGAAGCCCATCATCGGATTATACAAGCCAAGTTTTATAATGAAAATTCCCACTAGTATATGAAAGTGAAAGCATAGGAGGCTCTCTCTATGAAGAACATGGTGCTACCATGAAGAACAAGTGTGGTAAAAGGATAGCAACATTGCCCCTTCACTCTTTTCTCTCATCTTTTTTTTTTCTTTTTCATTTTTTTATTTTTCATTTTTTTATTTTTTTCTTTCTTTTTGGTGGGCTTCTTTGGCCTCTTTTTTTTATTTGGGCTTCTTTGGCCTCTTTTATTTTTCATAAAGTCCGGAGTCTCATCCCGACTTGTGGGGGAATCATAGTCTCCTTCATCCTTTCATCACTGGGGCAATGCTCTAATAATGATGATCATCACACTTTTATTTACTTACAACTCAATATTACAACTCTCGAACAAAGATATGACTCTATATGAATGCTTCCGGCGGTGTACCAGGATGTGCAATGATCTAGCATAGCAATGACATCAAAAAACGGACAAGCTATGAAAACATCATGCGAGCTATCTTACGATCATGCAAAGCAATATGACAATGATGGAACATGTCATAATACAGAACGGTGGAAAGTTGCATGGCAATATATCTCGAAATGGCTATGGAAATGCCATAATAGGTAGGTATGGTGGCTGTTTTGAGGAAGATAATAATGGGTTCATGATACTGGCGAAAGTTGCGCGGCACAACAGAGTCTAGCAAAGTGGAAGGGTGAGTGTGCGTATATCCATGGACTCACATTAGTCATAAAGAACTCATATACTTATTGCAAAAGTATACTTAGCCCTTGAAGCAAAGTGCTACTACGCATGCCCCTAGAGGGATAGATTGGTAGGAAAAGAGCATCGCTCATCCCCGACTGCCACTCATAAGGAAGACAATCAAAAAACACTTCACGCTCCAGCTTCGTTACATAACGGTTCACCATACGTCCATGCTACGGGATTTGCAAACCTCAACACAAGTATTTCTCAATTTCACAATTACTCAACTAGCACGACTCTAATATCACCACCTTTATATCGCAAAACTATTGCAAGGAATCAAACATATCATATTCAGCGATCTTACAAGTTTATGTAGGATTTTATGACTAACCATGTGAATGACCAATTCTTGTCATCTCTCTAAAAGGATATAAGTGAAGCAAGAGAGTTTAATTCTTTATACAAAATATATGCCCACGCTCTAGCAAATATAAGTGAAGAAAAAGAGCATTCTACAAATGGCGGTTGTCTATATGAAGAGAAACAGGCAATCTAAACTTCAAATGATATAAGTGAAGCACATGAAGCATTCTATAAAGCCATACTCAAAAGATTTAAGTGAAGTGCAATGAGAATTCTATAAATCAACCAAATACTATCTCATACCAGCATGGTGCATAAAATAAAAATGAAAACTAAATGCAAAAGACGCTCCAAGACTTGCACATAATGCATGAACGAAACGAATTCGAAAACATACTGATACTTGTTGAAGAAAGAGGGGATGCCTTCCGGGGCATCCCCAAGATTAGATGCATGAGTCTCCTTGAATATTTACTTGGGGTGCCTTGGGCATCCCCAAGATTGAGCTCTTGCCTCTCTTCCTTTTCCTCATACCGAGACATCCTCGATTAGACACTACATCCACACAAAACTTCAACAGAAAACTCGGTAAGATCCGTTAGTATCATAAAGCAAATCACCACTCTAAGTACTGTTGCAAACCAATTCATATTTTGTTTTTGCATTGTGTCTACTGTAATATAGCTTTTCCATGGCTTAATCCACTGATACAAATTGATAGATTCATCAAAACAAGCAAACTATGCATCAAAAACAGAATCTGTAAAAAACAGAACAGTCTGTAGCAATCTGAGCATCCACCATACTTCTGGTACCCAACAAATCTACCACAATTAGGAAAAATAAACAAGTTGTACAGCAAGAGATTTCAAAAGGAATCAGAACCAATTGAAGTTCCAGATAAAAATGTAAAATCGTGCACTATAGCCAAAGTTTCTGTCCTGCACCGTACAAACCAACAAGCATTGTAAACATCCTAAAGGCAAACCTTAGCACATTATTTTTATAATACAATGGAATTGTACAAGGGGATAATTATTTTTGATGAAAAGTTTATGTAGTCAAGATTCACAAAGTTTCCGTGAGCATGAACAAAGTTCAAGGAGCTCCCCCACTTCAACAATGCTTGTCTTTCTCACTTTCACTTTCCTTTTTGAAAAAAATTTAGGTTCCCCTATTTATTTTTTTGTTTTTTAAACTATATAAAAGCACTCAACAGAAATAAATGAATCTCTAAAACTTCCGGGTTGTCTCCCTGGCAGCGCTTTCTTTAAAGCCATTAAGCTAGGCATATAGTGCTCAAGTAGTGGATCCACCCAGATCCCAAGGTATATCAAAGCCAATTTTAATTAACAATGATTTGTAATTTAGTAGTGAGAACAAAGTAACATATATCATGCAACAACGAAGTCTAACTCTCTTCCTATGCATTGGCATGTCATAAAAGAAAAAATCATGCACACCAAGTAAAGGCCAATGCATAGTATAAGCAGTTTCTTGCAATTCTATTGTGTTGGAAACATAGAGAGGTGGATACATAGTTCCTCTCTCATAATAATTGCAAGTAGGAGAAGAAAGCACATGCATGTCACATTCATCAAAATCATCATATGCAATGGTAAAAGGAAACCCATCAATATAATCCTTACTAAGTGCAAACTTCTCCGATATAGTGTAGTCGAGAGAATTCAAAAAGATAATAGGACTATCATGCGAGGGTTCAATAGCAACAATTTCATGTTTAACATAAGGAACTATAGCAAGTTCATCTCCATAAGCATAATTCATATTGGCATCTTGGCCACAAGCATAGCAAGCATCATCAAAAAGGGATATTTCAAACAAATTCAAGGGATCATAGCAATCATCATAGCAATCATCCTTCGGTAAGCACAAAGGGGAATTAAATAATGTATGAGTTGGAGGGTTACTCTCATTAGAAGGTGGGCATGGGTAGCTAATCCGCTCTTCCTCCTTTTATTCTTCGCTATCCTTATCATCTTTTTCATCCAATGAGCTCACAGTTTCATCAATTTCTTCTTCCATAGATTCCTGCAAAATATTAGTCTCTTCTTGGACAGCGGAGACTTTCTTCATCAAAGCAGTAATATAATAATTGTATTCATACTTTTCATAGCAATATCTAAGTATAGCAAGATTTTCCGGCCTATAAACACCATCATCATCAAAAGCTTCATACTTTTCAAACAAAGATTCAATTTCATAAGCAGCCTTAAAAGCAACAAATTCTTCTATTTGTTCCACATCATAGTAATCATATATACCATTAGCATAAGAAGCTAAGGTTTCATCATCATTAAATTTGCATGAAAAGGGAAGGTGTGGAGCCTTCATCCTAGTGCAACAAGTAATATCATATCTCAAGCATAGGTCCCGGGCATACCAACGCAACATAATAAATTGATCCCATAATAGTTTCCCTTTTTGTGTTGAGAGATAATCCCTAAAGTATTCACGTTGATCCAACGTGTCTCCCATTTTAAAGTTGAATGGGGTTTTCTCAGGATTATCAAAGTATTACTTAATATCTTTCACATAATGAGAATCGAGGGTTTTAGGAGTTACCCCATCTACATGAGTAGCAAGTACATCTAATTTTTTTGGTATTTTGTGTTCCATATCCATAACTAAAGATACAGAACAACTTAGAACAGCAAATAAAAATTACTTAGTGATAAAGCAAACAAGCACACACGAGAATATTCACCCCATGCTATGACTCCCCGGCAACGGCGCCAGAAAAAAGTCTTGATAACCCGCAAGTATACGGGATAGTTGTAGCCTCTTTTTATAAGTAAGAGTGTCGAACCCAATGAGGAGCTAAAGGTAGAACAAATACTCTCTCAAGTCCTATAGGCCACGGATACGACTCTACGCACGCTTGACGTTAGCTTTACCTAGAACAAGTATGAAACTAGAAGTACTTTGTAGTTGTGATAGGATAGGTTTGCAAGATAATAAAGAGCACGTAAATAAAAAGTAGGGGCTGTTTAGATAAAGATGCAATAAAGTAAGTATTAGTAGAGAGCTTTTTGTTACGAGAAAGTTATTATTCCAAGGCAATAGATAACTAGACAGGTAATCACTATTGCAATTCTATTTGAGGGAGAGGCATAAGCTAACATACTTTCTCTACTTGGATCATATGCACTTATGATTGGAACTCTAGCAAGAAGTCCGCAAATACTAAAGATTCATTAAGGTAAAACCCAACCATAGCATTAAATCATCAAGTCCCCTTTATCCCATACGCAACAATCCCCTTACTCGGGTTTAAGCTTCTGTCACTCTAGCAACCCACTATAAGTGGATCATGAACATATTGCAACGCCCTACAGCGGGAATCCCTCACGCTTGCGTGACACGGAGAGCACCATAGGACAGCACCAATAGTAAAACATGCAACTCAAACCAATCACGATCATCAATTAACCCATAGGACAAAACAGATCTACTCAAACATCATAAGATAGCCATATATCATTGGGAAATAATATATAGTGTTGAGTACCATGTTTAAGTAGAGATTACAGCGGGTAAGAGAGAGGTTACACAGCTGCATAGAGGGAGGAAGAGTTGGTGATGAAGGTGGTGAAGTTGTTGGTGAAGATCGCGGTGATGATGATGTCCCCTGGCAGCGCTCCGGCGCCACCGAAAGCAAGGGGGAGAGGGCCCACCTTCTTATTCTTCTTCCTTGACCTCCTCCCTAGATGGGAGAAGGGTTTTCCCTCTGGTCCTTGGCTCCCATGGCTTGGTAGGGGCGAGAGCCCCTCCGAGATTGGATCTATCTCTCTGTTTCTGCGTTCCCTGATTCTACCCCTTCACCGTTTCCTTTATATCTGGAGATCCGTAACTCCGATTGGGGTGAATCTTTCGACCAGATTTTTCTAGTAAAATTAGCTTTCGTGTAGCAAAAGAAGGGCATCAACCGCCTTACGCGTGGTCCAGGAGAGTCCAGGGCGCGCCCAGGGGGGCGCCCCCCTGTCTCGTGGCCACCCCGGACATTGTTTCGCGTCGATTCTTCCTCCAGAAAATCCCAAATATTCCAAAATAATTCTCCCTCCGTTTTTATCCCGTTTGGATTCCGTTTGATATGGGTTTTCTGCGAAACATAAAACATGCAACAAACACGAACTGGCACTGGGCACTGAATCAATATGTTAGTCCCAAAAATAGTATAAAAAGTTCCCAAAAGTATATGAAAGTTGAATAATATTGGCATGGAAGAATCAAAAATTATAGATACAACGGAGACGTATCAGTGACAGCAGCCACTTCTGACGTGAACCAATCTGGTTCAAGGTGGTGGACCTGTCCAGCGTGTACCACGCACTGCTGGGCCGACCCTCGCTCGCCAAGTTCATGGCGGTCCCCCATTATGTGTCTCTGAAGATGAAGCTGCCAGGTCCCAAGGGCCTCATCACCATTACCGGCGACTACCACAAGTCCCTGGAGTGCACTCGAGACAGCGCCAAGCTGGCCGAGTTGCTGGTTGTTGCGGAGGAGCGGCGCCATCTTGACCGGGTCGTCGCCCTGGCAGGCGAGGCCTCGGCCGCATTGATCCTGACCAAGGACCCGGCCGACGAGGCCGCCTTCAAGCCCTCCAAGGAGACCAAGAAAGTCAAGCTGAACCCGGAGGACCCCAGCTGTAGCAAGTACGTTGACATAGGCGCCCGCCTCGAGAGCAAATAGGAAGGAGAGCTCATCGACTTCCTCCGTGAGAATCGGGATATCTTCGCATGGACCCCCAAGGACATGTCGGGTATCCCGAGGAAGTACGCCGAGCACAAAATTCACGTCCGCAAGGACGCCAAGCCTGTCTGTCAACCCCTGCGATGTTTTTCTAAAGAGAAGAGAAGAACCATTGGCGAAGAGGTCACCAAGCTTTTGGTGGCCGGCTTCATCATGGAAGTGTTTCATCCCGAGTGGCTGGCCAATCCAGTCCTTGTCCTGAAGAAGAACAAGACCTGGCATATGTGTATCGACTACACCATCCTCTACAAGGCCTATCCCAAGGATCCGTTCGCTCTCCTACGGATCGACCAAGTCATCGACTTGACCGCCGGGTGCGAGCTCCTATCCTTCCTGGACGCTTACTCCGGCTACCACTAGATCAAGCTGGACCCGGCTGACGCCCTGAAGACGTCCTTCATCACGCCCTTTGGGTCGTATTGCTACACCACCATGTCGTTCGGCTTGAAGAACGCCGGCGCCACCTTCCAACGCTGCATGCAGAAATGCCTGTTGCCGCAACTCGGCCGCAATATCCACATTTACATGGACGACATCATGGTGAAGACCAGGCAGCACCTCACGCTCCTTGATGACTTGAAGGAAACATTCGCCAACCTCTGCGAATACAAGGTCAAGCTTAACCCGGAAAAGTGCGTTTTCGGCGTCCCGGCCGGAAAGCTACTCAGCTTCCTCGTCCCGGAATGCGGCATTGAGGCGAACCCGGAAAAGATCAAGGCCATCGAGCGCATGCGCAAGCCGGCTCGAGTGCGCGATGTCCAGTAGTTCACCGGATGCTTGGCCTCGGTCAGCCGGTTTCTAAGCCGGCTGGGCGAGAGGGTGCTACCCCAGTACCATCTGATGAAGAAGACGAAGTCGTTCGAGTGGAACGACAAGGCAGATGAGGCCTTCCAAGACCTCAAGTGCATGCTCTCCACCGCACCAATCCTGGCCGCGCCGACCGACAAGGAGCCATTGTTGCTCTACATAGTTGTGGCCTCGCAGGCGGTTAGCACGGTGCTGGTGGTCGAGCGACCAGAGAAGGGCAAGATCCAAGCCATCTAGTGCTTGGTCTACTACCTGAGTGAGGTGCTCTCCATCTCCAAGAAGAACTACCGGCACTACCAGAAGATGTGTTACGATGTGTACTTCATCGCCAAGAAGCTGAAGCAGTACTTCCAAGAGCACGTCATCACTGTGGTCAGCACGACTCCTATCGGAGAAATCATTGGGTGCCGGGATGCCTCTGGCCGGGTCGCCAAGTGGGCGCTCCAGCTGGCCGGCCACACCATCCTCTACGAGCCCCGCACCACGATCAAGTCTCAGGTCCTGGCCGACTTCCTCGTCGACTGGACCGAGACCCAGTACTTACCGCCGCCCCTGACTCGACGCATTGGCGCATGTATTTCGACGGTTCCAAGATTCAACTCGGCCTGGGGGCCGGCATCATACTATCGTCCCCGAAGGGCGACCGACTCTGCTACACGCTCCAGATCCACTTCGCCGCCTCCAACAACGTCGCCGAGTATGAAGCCCTTGTGCACGGCCTCTGGCTTTCCAAGGAACTCGGCATCCGGTGCATCCTGTGCTACGGCGACTCGGACCTATTGGTGCAGCAGTGCTCCGTCGAGTGGGATGCCCATGACTCCAACATGGCAAGCTACCGCTTCCTCGTCCAGAGGCTGTCCGGGTCCTTCGTGGGCTGCGAGTTCCTCCATGTCTTGTGTGCGGAGAACGAAGCGGCCGACACGCTCGCCAAGATCGCCTCGTCCCGACAGTCCATCCCGTCCGGCGTCTCCCTTGAACATCTGCGCAAGCCGTCCGTCAAGCCGTCGCCGGACTCCGAGTCCATCTACATTCCAGACGACCCGACCACATCTCAACCCGACCCGGGGGCTGCGGAACCCAGCCCGGGGGCTGCTCAGCTCGACCCGGCCGCCATCGCCCGGGACCCGGCCATCGCCATCCCCGACCCGGGCGCTGCTCAACCCGGCTCAGGGGCTGCCGGCTCGGAGCTCGCCCTGGTGGCCGTCTTCGCCGTGGTGACGGCTCCGTCTTGGGCCCTCCCAATATCAGAATTCCTGGAGAACGAGGTTCTCCCCATGGATGAGACCGAAGCCCGGCAAGTGCAGCGTCGGGCGTCCGTCTACAGCATCATCAACAACGAGCTCGTCAAGCGCAGCTCCACCGATGTTCCAGTGCTGCGTCGAGCTGGAACAGGGCATCGACAGCCTCCTCGACATACACCAGGGCGAATGCGGGCACCACGCCGCGTCACGATCCCAGGTGGCCAAGGCGTTCCACCACGGCTTCTACTGGCCCACAGCCCTCCAAGATGCTGAGTCGTTCATTCTCAAGTGTGAGGGGTGCTAGCGCTTCAGCAAGTGCAGCCACCAGCCGGTGTCAGCACTCCGCATTATTCTGATCGCCTGGCCCTTCGCACTCTGGGGACTCGACATGGTGGGACCATTCAAAACCGCTCGAGGCGGCATGATGCACTTGCTAGTGGCGGTGGACAAGTTCACCAAGTAGATCGAAGCACGGCCAATCAAGAAACTGGACGGGCCAACAGCCGTCCGGTTCATCAGGGACATAGCGGTTCGCTACGGCATGCCAAATAGCATCATCACGGATAACGGTACCAACTTCTCCAAGGGCGCGCTTGAGTAATACTACTCCATCTCCGGCATCTACCTCGACCTGGCCTCCGTTGCACACCCGTAGTCCAATGGGAAGGTCGAGCGGGCCAACGGACTCATCCTGTCCAGCATCAAGCCGCGACTCTTTGAGCCACTTATCCGCTCACCCGGTAGCTGGCTTGACGAGTTACCGGCCGTCTCTGGAGTCTCCGCACCACATTGAATCGGTCGACCGGGTTCACCCATTTCTTCCTCGTCTATGGAGCCGAAGCCGTCATCCCGATCGACGTCGAGTTCCACTCGCCGCGTGTCACTATGTACACCAAAGCCGAAGCCAGAGAAGCCCGCGAAGACGGCGTCGACCTACTCGAAGAAGCTCGCCTCCTGGTGCTCAGCCGTTCGGCCATCTACCAGCAAGGCCTGAGGCACTACCACAGCAAGAAGATCAAGCCCCTCACGTTCCGTGAGGGCGACCTCGTCCTTCGACTTGTCCAGGAGCAAGCCGGCCAGCACAAGCTGTCCCCTCCATGGGAAGGCCCATTCATCGTGAGCAGGGCCTTGCGCGATCGCAACGCTTACTACCTCATCGATGCATGCAAGTCAAACAAGCGCAAGAGAGACACCGCTGCTGAAGAAACCACCTGGCTGTGGAACACGGAACTCCTCTGCCCGTTTTATAGTTAGCCGCACGAATGTATGTATCGTCGCCTTTTGTAAATGCATCAAACTATGGGGTCCCTGAACGAGACTCGGGGGCTGCCTTTTGTTGACCAACTTATTGTGTCCCTACTTATTTGCATCACTATGTCCCTGAACCCGGCCACCGGTCCAACTCGCTCGACCCGGGGGCTCAGGGGCTGCCCGGCTCGATCCCCCCCCCCCGCCGCCTTACTTGGTTATTTCTAATGCAGTAAGGATGCCACGGTCCCCCACTTCACCCTAAGCCACAGACCCGGCTTCGGCTGTCGGCTGGCAAGCACAACAGGCTAGAGCTCCTTCACGATTCAAACACCAAGTCAAAGGCCGCCGGGTCGATCAACCCGGCCCGCCGCTCAGAAAGTAAGAATAGGCAGCCGCACAACCGGCTACTTGCCAACCGGCTCCGCCGGGTTGCCGCCAGCCGGCCCAGTGGGTGTTTCGCTCGCACTCAATGTTTTGAAAAACCCAAGTCCTGCACGCTCCTCTCGAAGAACCGAACTCCTTGTCACGAACCGGAGCATCGGCCGTCTGACTCGCGGGGGGAGGGGGGGGAGGTTTGAGAAAGGAAAAGCGCAAGAAGTCGGTCCAAAAAACAAAAAGCAAAAGCAGAAACATTCACGACATATACACATAAATATTTAAAAGGCCCACGGCCCGAGTTCATTACACCCTAAACCCCCAGTGGGTGGGTGGACCTACTACCTAAAAATTCTACTAAGATGTCTCAGGCGTCTCCAGCGCCGCGTCGCGACGTCGACGGCTCTCCCCTGGCAGCCTCCAGGTCCAGTGAGGCGAACTCGGCGATGTAGCTGGCCCGGGAGGCAATCCGGCAGGCTTGCTCCTGCAGCAGCTGCTCTAAGCCGGCCCACTGGCCCATCAGTGCGTCCAGCTGCAGGTCCGGATGTCAGGACAACGTGAACCGGAGCACCATCTCAGCACCGGCACGAGCTGCGGAGACATGCCACTCGTGAAGCCGGTCCGGCCCCATCTCCAGCCAACACACTAGGCGCGTGAAGCTACTTGGCTCGACGGAGTCCGGCCAAAGGGCCATCGTCATCATGGTGCCGACCTGGGACAGCCACCCCATCTGCTCCCCCAAGACCCGCAGGCAGGCCTCAGCGGCGGTGATGATTTCCGAGAAGGTCCACGCCACGTGCGGGTCGTGTTGAAAGCGGACGGCTTCCTCCGCCAGCCGATGCGTCTTCGGAAAGGCTCCTGCCAGAAAAAACGAAGCATATCAGAAAAAGGACAACAAGGACGAAAGGCCGGAACCCGACCCGGCAAAACACAAGAAAATCATTTACTGGAGAAGGACTCTTTGAGGTGCTGCGCTTCGAGCAATGGACCACGCCGCTCCCGGTCAATGGTGCGGTCGCGCTCCTAGAGCGCCTTCTCCAGATCGGCCACCTTGGCAAGGGCCGCCTTCAGCTAGGCGTCCTTGTCGTCGACCGCCTTCTCGGCCACCTCGCGATGACGGGCCTCGTCCTGGCAGGCCCCCTCAGCCATGGCAACCTGCCCTCGCAGGAGATCCACCTCGGCTTGGAGCTGGCCCTTGTCGTCGGCCAGCCTGCCGCGCTGCTTGTCCGCCTCGACCAGGGCCTATCGTGCCTCCACAACCTTGGCAGCCTCCGCCTTAAGGAGCTCCACCTCGGCCTCGAGGCAACTCTTATGACCCGCCAGCTGCTCCTGCAGCTAGTTGGCCTCGTCGAGCGACCGCCGGGCCGCGGCCGCCTCCACCCTCACTTGCGCCGCCTCGACGCCAAGATAGCCGTTGTCAGCAACAAGCCGGTCATAGTGATGACCAGCCCGGAGCAGTCGAGTCTGCCTGGACAACACCTCGGCTGCGAAAAAGAAAGATTCAGTAAAGTAGAAAGCAAGACTTCAGATTTGGCCCAACTCTTACACGGTTGGCCCGAATCTCGAGGGCTACACCCAGTGGGTGCGCTAGCGCGCCCCCACTAGAAAAGAGCATGAAGATACCTGCGGCGACGCGGAGCTCCTCCTCCTTGGCGGCGATCTGCTCCTTGAGCTCCCGATACTTGCCTAGGAGACGGTTGAAGGCGCCGACCCGGTAGGCATCGAGTTGCTAAAGAAAGCAGAAATCAGAACAAAAATAGCATTCTAAAGATTCGACCCAACTACTACGTAGTTGGCCCGAACCTCGGGGGCTATACCCAGTGGGTTCACTGGCGCGCCCCCACAAAGAAGAAGTCGCAAAAAAGAAGAAGCTTACCAGAACGGCGCGCTCCAGGTCACGCATCTGCTCCACCTCGTCCTGGGCAAATGCCTCGAGCCGGTACGTCCGGCCGCGCAGACGACGGCTGACGGCGTCCATCGCCGCCTCCTCCTAGGTCTGAGGTCCGAAGACTACAGCGCCCCTACTCCGTGGAGGCTGCAGCGCGGCGGCCCGACGCCCTCCCTGCAGGGGAACCAAGGCATGCTCCCCGCTGGCCACTCCCGACGCGGCTGGCACCTCCTCCGACGCCCTCTCCGGCGCCGTCAACGACCCGGACATCGGATGCTCTGCATCGTCGGTCCGGACGCCGGGACGGCCTGCTGCGCCACCACCGACCCAGCTGCCAGGGCGGCCTCCGTCACCGCCGCCCGTGGTGCCTCCTCCAACATCGGCGGCACCTCACGCGCTGCCGCTCGCAGCGCCTCCTCCAAGACAGCGCCGCCACTGTCGGTGTCAAAACCGGCGGATCTTGGGTAGGGGGTCCCGATCTGTGCGTCTAAGGCTAATGGTAACAGGAGGCAAGGGACACAATGTTTACCCAGGTCCGGGCCCTCGCGATGGAGGTAAAACCCTACTTCCTGCTTGATTTATACTGATGATATGGTTGTTACAAGAGTTGATCTACCACGAGATCGTAGAGGCTAAACCCTAGGAGCTAGCCTATGATGATTATGATTCTGTCTCTAAGGACTAAACCCTCCGGTTTATATAGACACCGAGAGGGCTAGGGTTGACATGGAGTCGGTTACAAAGGAGATATAATATCCGGATCGCCAAGCTTGTCTTCCATGCAAAGGAGAGTCCCATCCGGCCACAGGACAAAGTATTGAGTCTTGTATCTTCACAGTCCAATAGTCTGGCCAAAGTATATAGTCCGGCTGTCCAGATACCCCCTAATCCAGGACTTCCTCAGTAGCCCCTGAACCAGGCTTCGATGACGATGAGTCCGGCACGTAGTTTGTCTTCGGCATTGCAAGGCGGGTTCCATCTTCGAATACTCCAAAGTACCTGTTGTAACAAACGGTGTCCGGCTTCCCATCAATGTTGTACTCCTCGGCTTCTGTGCTTCAATAATGACCATCTCCACGTGTCGAGTGAATACGAGGAGCTGGGGCATTTTTGCATCCCCCCCCTCGGTCTTACAAGCAAAAACAGTCTATTTGAAGGGACGGGGATTCTCAGATCCAAGCTCCACCTTCTTCCCTTGAGCGAGCATCCGATAGAGCGTGCCCAGAAAAAATCATTCCAGCAGGGCCGATCGTCGCAGCTCCTCCTCTCACTCCCGTAGCTCTAGGCCAGATGATTGGGAAGAATGTTCTGTTCCTCAAAACCGCTTAATAGAGCTGCAGACCCAAGGGTTTCTTCCACCGGCGGTCATGGTCCCCATCCGAGCCGGACTAGCCACCTATAATGGCGGGAAGCAAGCGGAGAGATCTCCTAATCCATCCCCGGGGGAGCGAGTATGCCTCATCCCGCATCTGCCGAGAGGCGTTGAGTTTCCAATCCACCCATTCCTTCGCGGGCTCCTGGAGATCTACGGCCTCCAGTTGCACAACTTCACCCCTGACTTCGTACTGCACATAGCAGGATATGTCGCCCTTTGTGAACTATTTCTGGGCTGCAAGGCTCGCTTCGGGTTATGGAAGAAGTTGTTCTGCCTCGTCCCTCGCAACCAGGGGGAATCCATATATCAAGTGGGCGGATCCGAAGTATGGCGCGTCATCGAGACTGGATACCTATCTGGTACTCCCAAGAAGGCACCGGAGAACTGGCCCTCGGAGTGGTTTTATGTCGATGATGTTCCCCTTCCGAATCCAGTCCGGACAGGTCTCCCTGAGTTCAGCAATGCTCCGCCGAAGGCATGCCAAAGTTGGTGCCCTCGGGGCCCCCAGGAGGAGGATACCAGAGAAGTACACTTCCCGATGAACATGATAAAGTTACTGGCCAAATCAGGGCTGACAATAGTCGATGTTATGGCAATATGCATAATGCGGGGAGTGCAGCCGCTTCAGTATCGGGGGAAGCCCATGTGGCACTACAATGGGGAAGATGATGCCACCCACTGTGGTCGTAAGGGTCCGGACTCCGCCGCTGCTCTGGCGAGGATATTGTTCGATTTGTATAAAGGAGAAGAAGAAGAATTCCTTCATATTAAACCGCGGGATGGGTTTTCTATGTACAACCCCCAAAGTTGAGTAAGTTGTCACTCTTTCCCCCGCTTCATTCATTCTGGCGTCCTTCGTCAAGATTATTTACCTCGACATTTCTGAGAAGGAGTTGAGGAGGGTCGTAGAAGGATTCTCCAGCCCCTCCCCGCAGCCAGAGGACCCCAGAAGGGACTTCGATCCAGGACTCGAAGAAGACCCGGATATTACTGTGGATCTCGTCAACGGGACATTTTATCAGGCAAGTTGCGATGGCGCCTCAGTGGCTATTGTCGCCAACTATCCCGGACTGCTACCTGCATCGCGTGTAAGCAAAGCCGAAAAACCCTATCCTCTGAAGAGGAATCCTTTTTGATGCCATGCCTTATGCCTGAAATATCGTATTTTTGTAGAGGCGATAGTCAAAACGCGGCGCCGAGCCCCTGGGGGCTTGTCGGCAAAGGGCGTCCGGATTGGGCAGGTTTAAGAGGAAGGTGGTTAGGGCCGAAACGCCGCTACAGAGGTATGGAAAAAACCTGCTCTGTGATTATTGTGTTTGAAATGTGACAGCGTCCTTTGTGTCCTCGCAGAAAGAGGAGTGGCCAGACAATATCCGGAGATCCTGCCAATCACGCCTCCACCAGCCGGATTCTAGGACCGGCCTCGAGGGAGGAAGCGGATGCGGGGCCGATGCCGAATTGTCCTTCGATAGAGGATGCGGATATGCTCTCCGCCACGAATTCCGAAGTAGATAGTGCCATGAATCACCGGCGCCGACGGGTCGTACTTCGCAACAACATCTTTTCCGAAGAGGCATTTAATGCTTTCAATTCGGGAGATGCATACATCCGAGCTACTCAAGGCGGGGTTGCCCATGCGATGGACCAGTATGCCAAAGATATACGGGTAAGAAAATTTGATAAGCATGTATAGCAGTAGCCCCTGAGACTTAAAACGGTTGGAACAACTGTTTTAAGGATCAATTTATGCACAGGTCCTTGTAGATAAGAATGCCCAATTGTCTCGAGAGCTGGAGGAGTGCAAGAATCAGCTGAGGGCCACGGTTGCCAAGCTAGAGGAATCCCAGAAGGCCTCATTTGGTAACATTTGTCTCAATTGTATGGAAATGTACCAGTTAGTAAGTGGCTTGTATGATAAGTCTAACAGAAAATTCTGCAGACAATCCCGGGGTGAATCCGGAGGTCGGAAGACGTGATGAGTCACATCTCCAAAGGCAGCTAAAAGCGGGCGAGCGTATTCTGACGCAAACTAGGCAGGAGAAGAACAATCTTCAAGATGCCAATGTCCGGTTGGTCGTCGAATTAGGAGATGTTCGCGCTCAGCTGGCGGACTCCATGAAGGAGAACAGAAGGCTTCGTCGCGGCATTTATGGTAAGTGCCTAGACGAACTGTAGTACAGCTCGGCGAGGAAGCATATTGAAAGAATTTATATCTGTAGGTATGTTGACGGGCCGCCCTGAAGAGGAGATGCCCGCATCTACAGGCGATTTGCTGCAAGACCTCTCACAGCTGCACGAGCAAGCTCGGCAGGTGATGCAGGGTATTCCCCAGGCCTTGTGGCCATCCACCTTCCTGCCAAAAGGCATGGGGGAGCTCGTGGATATGCTTCAAGGAGCATGGTGGCGCTTCCGATTGTGGAAGATGTCAGCTTGCCGACAAGGTGCAAGAGAAGTCTGGGCTATGGTGAAGACGTGCTACACCAAGCTTGACATGAACCATATGGCCGAAGTCGGACCGGCGGGGCCAGATGGGCAAGAAATTCCCGTGAGTCTGGTGTATGACCAGGTAGCGTTAGCCGCAAAGTATTCCCAACAGGATTGTAAGCTAGATAGCCTGTTGGACGGTATAGAGGAAGAATATAGTCAGTCCAAGTGACTATGTAATTCAATGGACATATGTAGTCCCTAGCCGGATTAAAATCATTTGTCATGGCGGACCTTTTCGCTTCAGCCCCCGGATCCGACAGTCCGGGGTGTATCCGAATACCCGCTCAGTTATTCAGAACCGGGTTATGCGTGGAAACCAGGCGTAGGGGTCATAATTGCTTGAACAGAAAAGTACCCAAGTAGTTATGTTATATTACATGGATAGTAAGAAACATCTTCCAGGGAGAATAGTTCCATTAGGGGTTCCTTTCCCTGGGTGCACATGCATTGATGTACATGTCCAGACTGCGAACAGAGACGCAGGATAAAAAACTTCTGGGGGTTCACATTGTGATAAACGAAAAAAACATCTTTTGTTCACCGACCGAATATTCCCTTAAGAACGCTAGCTTTCGGCTTCATCCAGTCTGAGGTACACATCCGGCTGAACCGGCAGTAACAATCGCAGAGGTGCTCCCCTTATGCCCTAGCCGAATTAACAGGAACGTAGGGCAAAAACACAAGAGCCAGGCAACCCAGCATGGACACATCTTAAGTCATATCGATGCATATAATGGTGAAGAAAAGGCACATATGGAAAAAGAACGCATATGTGATAAGCAAGAAGCCATGAAAGCAATTATATTTAGCTTCCCTATAGGAAGCCCCTATGTATGGATTACACACAGAGTGCGGTCGGAGCGATCCGAGCATCTGCACTGTATTGAGTAAATATGTGTGAAGAATGAAACAGGACGAGAAAGGAAAAAGGGGAGGAACATAATGAAAAAGGTGTGGTAAGGAGATGAACACTGAGTTCGGCGCTAGGCGTAGAATCTCCGGAGTCTGGCCGCGTTCCATGGGTTCAGCTCGAGACTGTTATCAGATGCATTACGTAGGCGGTACGTACTCCGATGAGAACTTTGTCAATAACGAAGGGACCCTCCCACTTAGGTTTGAGCTTGTCCTTCTTCTTCTCTGGTAGGAGTAGAATGAGTTCGCCAATATTATAAGTTTTGGCCCGCACTTCTCTGCTTTGGTACCGTCGAGCCTGTTGCTGATAGAATGTGGAACGGGCTTTTGCGATGTCGCGCTCCTCCTCCAGGGCATCTAAGTTGTCCTGCCGGTCTAGCTCAGCTTCCTTCTCTTCGTACATGCGTACACGAGGCGAATCATGTATTACGTCGCAGGGTAGTACTGCTTCTGCGCGGTATACCATAAAAAATGGTGTGTATCTGGTGGTGCGATTCGGTGTGGTCCACAGCCCCCAGAGTATGGAGTCGAGCTCCTCGACCCTATGCGTGTCCGACTCTATCAAGGATCGCACTAGTCTGGGTTTGATGCCGCTCATGATGAGACCGTTTGCACATTCGACCTGGCCGTTTGTTGGGGGATGGTAGACAGAGGCGTAATTGAGCTTAATGCCCATGTTGTCGCACCAGGTTTTCACTTCATCGGCTATGAAGTTTGAGCCGTTGTCAGTGATGATGTTGTGGGGGGCACCGTATCGGTGTACAACCCCGCATATGAAGTCTATCACTGGTCCTGATTCGGCCGTTTTAACTGGTTTAGCTTCTATCCATTTGGTGAACTTGTCCACCATGACCAATAAGTATTTTTTTCTTATGGCTTCCCCCTTTAAGGGGTCCGACCATATCCAGCCCCCACACCGCGAAGGGCCAAGTGATGGGGATTGTTTGGAGAGTGGTAGGGGGCATGTGGCTCTGATTGGCAAAGAGCTGGCAACCGACGCAGTGTTGGACAAGGTCTTGTGCGTCTGCTCGGGCTGTAGGCCAATAAAAGCCTATGCGGAAGGCCTTGCTGACAAGTTCCCGAGCCGCAGCGTGGTGTCCGCCGAGTCCGGTATGGATTTCATCCAAGAGATGTCGCCCTTCCTCTTCGGAGATGCATCTTTGGAGCACTCCGGTCGCACTTTTCTTATAGAGTTCCCCCTCATGGACTTTGTAGGCTTTGGAACGCCGCACGATGCAACGTGCTTCATTTTGGTCCTCGGGGAGCTCCTGCCTATTTAGGTAGGCCAAGAAGGGCTCAGTCCACGAGGCGATTACAGCCATGATTTCGTGGGCCAAAGGTGTTATTTCGGTGGCGGAGCCTCCGATTACGTCTGATGGTTTAGAATCTGGGGGTGTATTTGGATCCGTGCTAGTGTTGCCGGACTCCCCTTCCCATACCACGGATGGCGTGAACAGCCTTTCCAGGAATATGTTAGGTGGGACAGGGTCGTGTTTAGCGCTGATGCGGGCGTGGATATCCGCCGCTTGATTGTTTTCTCGAGCCACATGGTGGAATTCGAGCCCCTCGAACCGAGCTAACATTTTGAGGAC
The DNA here is from genome assembly GCF_018294505.1 of Triticum aestivum. Taxonomy (NCBI): domain Eukaryota; kingdom Viridiplantae; phylum Streptophyta; class Magnoliopsida; order Poales; family Poaceae; genus Triticum; species Triticum aestivum. The sequence continues at coordinate 70,281,598 of NC_057810.1, read as the reverse complement.
GACATCACAGTAGGCCGCCATTTTCAGATCCTTGGCATCAAAGTCTCCGTTTATTTGTGATATTGCGATATTTGAATCCCCGCGCACCTCCAGGCATTGAATGCCCATAGAGACTGCCATCCGAAGACCGTGTAACAGAGCCTCATATTCGGCTGCTTTGTTAGAGTCTGTGTATAATATTTGGAGTACGTATTCGACCGTGTCTCCTCTGGGAGACGCCAAGACAACACCTGCTCCCAATCCGGCCTGCATTTTAGAGCCATCGAAGTGCATGATCCAGTTAGAGTACGCGCCCTACTCTTTAGGGAGTTCAGCTTCTGTCCATTCGGCGACAAAGTCAGCCAGTACTTGCGATTTAATGGCCCACCGTGGTTTGTATGTTATGTCGAACGGAAGGAGCTCGATGGCCCACTTAGCAATCCAGCATGTAGCGTCGCGGTTATTTATTATGTTGTTGAGTGGTACTTCGGAGGCCACCGTGATCGAACACTCTTGGAAGTAGTGTCGTAGCTTCTGGGATGCCATGAAGACCGCGTATGCTATCTTTTGATAGTGTGGGTATCTGGATTTGCATGGGGTGAGGACCGTGGATACGTAATATACCGGCTTCTAGAGCGGGAATTTGTATCCATCAGCCTCTCGTTCGACGAGGAGCAGTGCGCTTACAACTTGATGTGTTGCAGCTATGTACAATAGCATAGGTTCACCGCTGTTAGGACTGGATTACTGGCCAATAAGGTCTTTATTTCGTCCAGTCCGGCCGTGGTTGCATCCATCCACACGAAGTGTTCAGTGCGCCGAATAAGGCGGTAAAGAGGTAATGCCTTTTCTTCTAATCAGGAGATAAAGCGGCTTAGGACAGCCACGCATCCAGCTAGTTTCTGGATATGCTTGAGGTCTGTTGGGATAGCCAACTGCGACAGAGCTTGGATTTTTGCCGGATTTGCTTCAATTCCTCTATTGGAAACAATGAAGCTGAGCAGCTTCCCAGAGGGCATGCCAAAAACACATTTTTCCAGGTTTAGCTTGATGTTGTATGTTCGGAGGTTATCGAACGTAAGCCTCAAGTCATCTATTAGGGTTTCGACGTGTCTTGTTTTTATGACCACGTCGTCCACGTATGCCTCCACTGTTTTGTTGATTTGCTTTTCCAGGCATGTTTGAATCATGCGTTGATAGGTTGCACCGGCATTTTTAAGCCCGAAAGGCATAGTGTTGAAGCAGAAAGGACCATATGGCATTATGAAGGCCGTTGCCGCTTGGTTGGACTCTGCCATCTTTATTTGATGGTATCCGGAGTATGCGTCGAGGAAACACAGTGAGTCATGTCCTGCGGTGGCGTCGATGATTTGGTCGATGCGAGGGAGGGTGAGGGAGTCCTAGATTAGGGGGTGTCCAGATGACTGGACTATGACCTTTGGTCGGACTCCTGGACTATGAAGATACAAGATTGAAGACTTCGTCCCGTGTCCGGATGGGACTTTCCTTGGCGTGGAAGGCAAGCTTGGCGATACAGATATGTAGATCTCCTCCCATTGTAACCGACTCTGTGTAACTCTAGCCCTCTCCGGTGTCTATATAAACCGGAGGGTTTTAGTCCGTAGGACGAACAACAATCATACCATAGGCTAGCTTCTAGGGTTTAGCCTCTCTGATCTCGTGGTAGATCTACTCATGTACTACCCATATCATCAATATTAATCAAGCAGGAGTAGGGTTTTACCTCCATCGATAGGGCCCGAACCTGGGTAAAAACATCATGTCCGCTGTCTCCTGTTACCATCCGCCTAGACGCACAGTTCGGGACACCCTACCCGAGATCCGCCGGTTTTGACACCGACATTAGTGCTTTCATTGAGAGTTCCTCTGTTTCGTCATCTTTAGGCCCGATGGCTCCTCCGATCATCAACAACGACGCGGTCCAGGGTGAGACTTTTCTCCCCGGACAGATCTTCATATTCGGCGGCTTTGCACTGTGGGCCAATTCGCTTGGCCATCTGGAGCAGATCGAAAGCTACGCCTCTGGCCATCAGGTCAGATTTGGAAGCTTGAACTACATGGCCGACATCCGTGGAGACTTGATCTTCGATGGACTCAAGCCACGGTCGGGCGTGCTGCACTGTCGCGATGGGCATGATCTAGCTCTACCGCCAAACAGTGCCCAGGAGGCCGCCCCGGTGTCCGCTCCAACCCTTAGCTCGGAGCCGACTACGCCAATCGAGGACGGATGGCTAGACACCGCCTTGGGGGCTTCAACCTCTACGGTGATCGAGCCGAACACCAATCTTGTCCGTTGCGAAGCTCGCGACTCCAAGGTGCCGGACTCCTCTCTGGATTCTGAACCTTCCGCGCCCCTGTCGATCGAATCCGATTGGGCGCCGATCATGAAGTTCGCCGCCACGGACATCTTTCAGCATTCGCCCTTCGGCGACATTCTGGATTCACTAAAGTCTCTCTCCTTATCAGGAGAGCCCTGGCCAGACTATGGTCAGCAAGGATGGGATGCGGACGACAAAGAAATTCAAAGCCCACCCACCGCCCACGTAATAGCCACTGTCGATGATTTAACCAACATGCTCGATTTCGACTCCGAAGACATTGACGGTATGGACAATGATGTAGGAGACGACCAAGACCCAACGCCTCTAGGGCACTGGAAGGCCACCTCGTCATACGACATATACATGGTGGACACCCCAAAAGAAGGGAATGGCGATGGAACAACGGAGGACGACCCCTCCAAGAAGCAGCCTAAGCGCCGGCGTCAGCGGCGCCGCTCTAAATTCCGCCAAAGCAAAAACAGTGATTCCGGCACGGGAGATAATAACACCCTGGACAGTGCCGAAGACAACCCCCTCTAGCAGGATTCAGCACAGGTGATGGAGAAGCCAGCCCTCATGAGAGAGCGGCAGATAGGGAGGTCGAGGATGATAATTACATGCCTCCCTCCGAAGACGAGGCAAGCCTCAAAGACGACGAATTTGTCGTGCCTGAGGATCCCGTCGAACAAGAGCGTTTCAAACGCAGGCTTATGGCCACGGCAAGCAGCCTCAAGAAAAAACAGCAGCAGCTTAGAGCTGACCAAGACTTGCTAGCCGACCGATGGACTGAAGTCCTTGCGGCAGAAGAGTATGAACTCGAGCGCCCCTCCAAGAGCTACCGAAAGCGCAGGCTGCTACCCCGATTATAGGAGGAAGCACCTAAACCTACATCACCAGCGCACGACACGACCGACCGGCCACCTCGTGGCCGCGACAGAGAGGCCTCTCGGCCATCGATTCAAGAGCACCCCGGCATCGCTATACCAAGGCACGGGGAAACACGCCGGACCTGCAAGACATGTTGGAGGACAAGGCAAGGCAAACAAGATCGATCTACAGATCGCGTGGGCGCCCCACGTCACGTGGCGATAACCGTCATGCAGGATATGGCAAATACGGCCAGGCCGAACATAGTAGACAAAGCTCATTTGAGCTACGTCGTGATATAGCCCAGTACAGAGGCGCCGCACACCCACTATGCTTCACAGATGAAGTAATGGATCATCAAATCCCCGAGGGTTTTAAACCCGTAAACATCGAATCATACGATGGCACAACAGATCCTGCGGTATGGATCGAGGATTATCTCCTTCATATCAACATGGCCTGCGGTGATGATCTACACGCTATCAAATACCTCCCACTCAAGCTTAAAGGACCAGCTCGTCATTGGCTTAACAGCTTGCCAGTAGAGTCAATTGGTTGCTGAGAGGACCTGGAAGCCGCATTCCTCGACAACTTCCAGGGCACCTATGTGCGACCACCAGATGCCGATGACCTAAGCCACATCATTCAGCAGCCAGAGAAATCGGCCAGACAATTCTGGACATGGTTCTTAACAAAGAAAAATCAAATAGTCGATTGTCCGGACTCAGAGGCCCTCGCAGCCTTCAAACACAACATCTGTGACGAATGGCTTGCCCGGCACCTAGGACAGGAAAAGCCGAAATCCATGGCAGCACTCACAACACTCATGACCCGCTTTTGCACGGGAGAAGACAGCTGGCTAGCTCGTAGTAATAACATGACCAAGAGCCCTGGTAATTCGGATACCAAGGACAACAATGGCAGGTCGCATCTGAACAAACACAAGTGTCGCATTGACAGTGACAATCCGGAGGATACGGCAGTTAACGTCGGATTCCGAGGCTCTAAACCCGGTCAGCAGAAAAAGCCATTCAAAAGAAGTACTCTGGGCCCATCCAATTTGGACCGAATACTCGATCGCCTATGCCAGATACACGACACCCCCGAAAAACCAGCCAATCACACCAACAGGGATTGTTGGGTGTTCAAGCAGGCAGGCAAGTTAAGCGCCCAAAACAGAGACAAGGGGCTGCATAGCGATGACGAACAATAGGGGACAGAAGGGCTTTCCCCCACAAGTGCAGACGGTGAACATGATATACGCAACTGCTACGTCTCGAGCTTGCGTTGGATTTCCCCGAAGAGGAGAGGATGATGCAGCACAGTAGCGTAAGTATTTCCCTCAGTTTTTGAGAACCAAGGTATCGATCCAGTAGGAGACCACGCGCAAGTCCCTCGTACCTGCACAAAACGATAGCTACTCGCAACCAACACTTAGGGGTTGTCAATCCCTTCACGGTCACTTACGAGGGTGAGATCTGATAGAGATAATATTTTTTTAGTATTTTTGGTATAAAGATGCAAAGTAAAAAGTAAAAGCAAAGCAAGTAAATAAAGTGATGGAGATTGATATGATAAGAATAGACCCAGGGGCCATAGGTTTCACTAGTGGCTTCTCTCAAGAGCATAAGTACTCTACGGTGGGTGAACAAATTACTGTTGAGCAATTGACAGAATTGAGCATAGTTATGAGGTTATCCAGGCAATGATCATGTATATAGGCATCACGTCCGTGACAAGTAGACCAAAACGATTCTGCATCTACTACTATTACTCCACTCATCGACCGCTATCCAGCATGCATCTAGAGTATTAAGTTAAAAATAGAGTAACGCCTTAAGCAAGATGACATGATGTAGAGGAATTAATTCATGCAATATGATAAATATCCCATCTTGTTATCCTCGATGGCAACAATACAATACGTGCCTTGCGACCCTTTCTGTCACTGGGTAAGGTCACCGCAAGATTGAACCCAAAGCTAAGCACTTCTCCCATTGCAAGAACTACCAATCTAGTTGGCCAAACCAAATGGATAATTCGAAGAGACTTGCAAAGATAACTCAATCATACATAAAAGAATTCAGAGAAGAATCAAATATTTTCCATAGATAAGCTGGATCATAAACCCACAATTCAGCGGTCTCAACAAACACACCGCAAAAAGAAGATTACATCAAATAGATCTCCACGAGAAAGGGGGAGAACATTGTATTAAGATCCAAAAGGAGAGAAGAAGCCATCTAGCTACTAACTATGGACCCGAAGGTCTGAAGTAAACTACTCACACTTCATCGGAGGGGCTATGGTGATGATGTAGAAGCCCTCCATGGTGGATGCCCCCTCCGGCGGAGCTCCGGAATAGGCCCCAAGATGGGATCTCGTGGATACAGGAAGTTACGATGGTGGAATTAGGTTTTTGGCTCCGTCCCCGATCTGTTGGGGATACGTAGGTATATATAGGAGGAAGGAGTACGTCGGTGGAGCGTCAGGGGGCCCACGAGGTAGGGGGCGCGCCCAGGGGGGAGGGCGCGCCCCCCACCCTCGTGACCGCCTCTGGTACTCCTTGGAGTATGGTCCAAGTCTCCTGGATCTCATTCGGTGAGAACATCACGTTTCCGAAGGTTTCATTCCGTTTGGACTCCGTTTGATATTCCGTTTCTTCGAAACACTGAAATAGGCAAAAAACAACAATTCTAGGCTGGGCCTCCGATTAATAGGTTAGTCCCAAAAATAATATAAAAGTGGAAAATAAAGCCCACTATAGTCCAAAGCCATAGATAAAGTAGCATGGAGCAATCAAAAATTATAGATACGTTGGAGACGTATCAGGCATCCCTAAGCTTAATTCCTGCTCGTCCTCGAGTAGGTAAATGATAAAAAGAGAATATTTGATGCGGAGTGATACTTTGGCATAATTTCAATGTAAATCTTGTTAATTTGATATGAATATTCAGATCCGAAAGATTCAAGAAAAAAGTTCATATTGACATAAATATAATAATACTTCGAGCACACTAATCAAAATAATTATGTCATCTCAAAAAAACATGGCCAAAGAAAGTTCATCCCTACAAAATCATATAGTTAGGCTATGCTTCATTTTCGTCACACAAAGATGTTCCCAACTTCTATACCCCCGGTGACAAGCCAAGCAATTGTTTCATACTTAAATAATCTCAAACTTTTTCAACCTTCACGCAATACATGAGCGTGAGCCATGGATATAGCACTATGGGTGGAATAGAATATGATGATGGGGATTGTGTGGAGAAGACAAAAATGGAGAAAGTCTCACATTGACGAGGATAATCAATGGGCTATGGAGATGCCCATCAATTGATGTCAACATGAGGAGTAGGGATTGCCACGCAACGGATGCACTAGAGCTATGAATGCTCAACAAAATAAAACTAGTGGGTGTGCATCCAACTTGCTTGCTCATGAAGACCTAGGGCATTTGAGGAAGCCCATCGTAGGAATATACAAGCCAAGTTCTATAATGAAAAATTCCCACTAGTATGAAAAAGACAACTTATGAGAGTCACTATATGAAAAACATGGTGCTACTTTGAAGCACAATATATGAGACTCACTACATGAAGAACGAGGTGCTACTTTGAAGCACAAAATATGAGACTCACTACATGAAGAACATGGTGCTACTTTGAAGCATAAGTGTGGAAAAAGAGATAGTAGCATTGCCCTTTGCTTTTCTTTTTTTGGGCCTTTCTTTTTTTTATTTTGGCCTTTCTCTTTTTTTTGTGGGAAATGCTCTAATAATGATGATCATCACAATTCTGTTGATTACAACATGAGGATTACAACTTGAAACTAGAACAAGGTATGACTCTATATGAATGCCTCCGGCGGTGTACCGGGATGGTGCAATGAATCAAGAGTGACATGTATGAAAAATAATGCATGGTGGCTTTCCCACAAATACGATGTCAACTACATGATCATGCAATGGCAATATGACAAAAGTAATGTATGTCATAATAATGATGAATGGAACGGTGGAAAGTTGCATGGCAATATATCTCGGAATGGATATGGAAATGCCATAATAGGTAGGTATGGTGGCTGTTTTGAGGAAGATATAGGGAGGTTTATGTGTGGTAGAGCGTATAGTATCACGGAGTTTGGATGCACCGGCGAAGTTTGCACCAACTCTCAATGTGAGAAAGGGCAATGCACGGTACCGAAGAGGCTAGCAATGGCGAAAAGGTAAAAGTGCGTATAATCCATGGACTCAACATTAATCAAAAGAACTCATATACTTATTGCAAAAATTTAGAAGTCATCAAAAATCAAGTACTACGCGCATGCTCCTAGGGGGATAGATTGGTAGGAAAAGACCATCGCTCGTCCCCGACCGCCACTCATAAGGATGCACAAGCCAGGTACACTTCATGTTTCAAATTTGTTACACAACTTTAACCATACGTGCATGCTACGGGACTTACAAACTTCAACACAAGTATTTCTCAAATTCACAACTACTCAACTAGCATGACTTTGATATTATTACCTCCATATCTCAAAACAATTATCAAGCATCAAACTTATCTTAGTATTCAACGCACTCAAAAGAAAGTTTCACATATCTTGAACACCAAGTATATTAACGTTAAGCAAATTACCATGCTATCAATGACTCTCAAAATAATCTAAGTGAAGCATGAGAGATAAAGTTTCTTTAAAACAAATCCACCATCGTGCTCTAAAAGATCTAAGTGAAGTACTATAGAAAAAAGTTATCACGCTCAAAAAGATATAAGTGAAGCACTATGAGCAACTATCAAGCTCAAAAGATATAAGTGAAGCACATAAAGTATTCTATCAAATTCCAAATCATGTATGGCTCTCTCAAAAGGTGTGTACATCAAGGATGATTGTGTTACACTAACAAGCAAAGACTCAAATAATACAAGATGCTCTAAGCAAAACACATATCATGTTGGTGAATAAAAATATATCTCCAAGTAAATTACCGATGGAAGTGGACGAAAGAGGAGATGCCCATCAATTGATGTCAACATGAGGAGTAGGGATTGCCACGCAATGGATGCACTAGAGCTATGAATGCTCAACAAAATAAAACTAGTGGGTGTGCATCCAACTTGCTTGCTCATGAAGACCTAGGGCATTTGAGGAAGCCCATCGTAGGAATATACAAGCCAAGTTCTATAATGAAAAATTCCCACTAGTATGAAAAAGACAACTTATGAGAGTCACTATATGAAAAACATGGTGCTACTTTGAAGCACAATATATGAGACTCACTACATGAAGAACGAGGTGCTACTTTGAAGCACAAAATATGAGACTCACTACATGAAGAACATGGTGCTACTTTGAAGCATAAGTGTGGAAAAAGAGATAGTAGCATTGCCCTTTGCTTTTCTTTTTTTGGGCCTTTCTTTTTTTTATTTTGGCCTTTCTCTTTTTTTTTGTGGGAAATGCTCTAATAATGATGATCATCACAATTCTGTTGATTACAACATGAGGATTACAACTTGAAACTAGAACAAGGTATGACTCTATATGAATGCCTCCGGCGGTGTACCGGGATGGTGCAATGAATCAAGAGTGACATGTATGAAAAATAATGCATGGTGGCTTTGCCACAAATACGATGTCAACTACATGATCATGCAATGGCAATATGACAAAAGTAATGTATGTCATAATAATGATGAATGGAACGGTGGAAAGTTGCATGGCAATATATCTCGGAATGGATATGGAAATGCCATAATAGGTAGGTATGGTGGCTGTTTTGAGGAAGATATAGGGAGGTTTATGTGTGGTAGAGCGTATAGTATCACGGAGTTTGGATGCACCGGCGAAGTTTGCGCCAACTCTCAATGTGAGAAAGGGCAATGCACGGTACCGAAGAGGCTAGCAATGGCGAAAAGGTAAAAGTGCGTATAATCCATGGACTCAACATTAATCAAAAGAACTCATATACTTATTGCAAAAATTTAGAAGTCATCAAAAATCAAGTACTACGCGCATGCTCCTAGGGGGATAGATTGGTAGGAAAAGACCATCGCTCGTCCCCGACCGCCACTCATAAGGATGCACAAGCCAGGTACACTTCATGTTTCAAATTTGTTACACAACTTTAACCATACGTGCATGCTACGGGACTTACAAACTTCAACACAAGTATTTCTCAAATTCACAACTACTCAACTAGCATGACTTTGATATTATTACCTCCATATCTCAAAACAATTATCAAGCATCAAACTTATCTTAGTATTCAACGCACTCAAAAGAAAGTTTCACATATCTTGAACACCAAGTATATTAACGTTAAGCAAATTACCATGCTATCAATGACTCTCAAAATAATCTAAGTGAAGCATGAGAGATAAAGTTTCTTTAAAACAAATCCACCATCGTGCTCTAAAAGATCTAAGTGAAGTACTATAGAAAAAGTTATCACGCTCAAAAAGATATAAGTGAAGCACTATGAGCAACTATCAAGCTCAAAAGATATAAGTGAAGCACATAAAGTATTCTATCAAATTCCAAATCATGTATGGCTCTCTCAAAAGGTGTGTACATCAAGGATGATTGTGTTACACTAACAAGCAAAGACTCAAATAATACAAGATGCTCTAAGCAAAACACATATCATGTTGGTGAATAAAAATATATCTCCAAGTAAATTACCGATGGAAGTGGACGAAAGAGGAGATGCCCATCAATTGATGTCAACATGAGGAGTAGGGATTGCCACGCAACGGATGCACTAGAGCTATGAATGCTCAACAAAATAAAACTAGTGGGTGTGCATCCAACTTGCTTGCTCATGAAGACCTAGGGCATTTGAGGAAGCCCATCGTAGGAATATACAAGCCAAGTTCTATAATGAAAAATTCCCACTAGTATGAAAAAGACAACTTATGAGAGTCACTATATGAAAAACATGGTGCTACTTTGAAGCACAATATATGAGACTCACTACATGAAGAACGAGGTGCTACTTTGAAGCACAAAATATGAGACTCACTACATGAAGAACATGGTGCTACTTTGAAGCATAAGTGTGGAAAAAGAGATAGTAGCATTGCCCTTTGCTTTTCTTTTTTTGGGCCTTTCTTTTTTTTATTTTGGCCTTTCTCTTTTTTTTTGTGGGAAATGCTCTAATAATGATGATCATCACAATTCTGTTGATTACAACATGAGGATTACAACTTGAAACTAGAACAAGGTATGACTCTATATGAATGCCTCCGGCGGTGTACCGGGATGGTGCAATGAATCAAGAGTGACATGTATGAAAAATAATGCATGGTGGCTTTGCCACAAATACGATGTCAACTACATGATCATGCAATGGCAATATGACAAAAGTAATGTATGTCATAATAATGATGAATGGAACGGTGGAAAGTTGCATGGCAATATATCTCGGAATGGATATGGAAATGCCATAATAGGTAGGTATGGTGGCTGTTTTGAGGAAGATATAGGGAGGTTTATGTGTGGTAGAGCGTATAGTATCACGGAGTTTGGATGCACCGGCGAAGTTTGCGCCAACTCTCAATGTGAGAAAGGGCAATGCACGGTACCGAAGAGGCTAGCAATGGCGAAAAGGTAAAAGTGCGTATAATCCATGGACTCAACATTAATCAAAAGAACTCATATACTTATTGCAAAAATTTAGAAGTCATCAAAAATCAAGTACTACGTGCATGCTCCTAGGGGGATAGATTGGTAGGAAAAGACCATCGCTCGTCCCCGACCGCCACTCATAAGGATGCACAAGCCAGGTACACTTCATGTTTCAAATTTGTTACACAACTTTAACCATACGTGCATGCTACGGGACTTACAAACTTCAACACAAGTATTTCTCAAATTCACAACTACTCAACTAGCATGACTTTGATATTATTACCTCCATATCTCAAAACAATTATCAAGCATCAAACTTATCTTAGTATTCAACGCACTCAAAAGAAAGTTTCACATATCTTGAACACCAAGTATATTAATGTTAAGCAAATTACCATGCTATCAATGACTCTCAAAATAATCTAAGTGAAGCATGAGAGATAAAGTTTCTTTAAAACAAATCCACCATCGTGCTCTAAAAGATCTAAGTGAAGTACTAGAGCAAAAAGTTATCACGCTCAAAAAGATATAAGTGAAGCACTATGAGCAACTATCAAGCTCAAAAGATATAAGTGAAGCACATAAAGTATTCTATCAAATTCCAAATCATGTATGGCTCTCTCAAAAGATGTGTACATCAAGGATGATTGTGTTACACTAACAAGCAAAGACTCAAATAATACAAGATGCTATAAGCAAAACACATATCATGTTGGTGAATAAAAATATATCTCCAAGTAAATTACCGATGGAAGTGGACGAAAGAGGGGATGCCTTCCGGGGCATCCCCAAGCTTTGACTTTTTTGTGTCCTTGGATTATCTTGGGGGTTCCATGGGTATTCTCAAGCTTAGGCTCTTGCCACTCCTTGTTCCATAATCCATCAAAAGAATTCACCCAAAACTTGAAAACTTCACAACACAAAACTCAATAGAAATCTTGTGAGCTCCGTTAGAGAAAGAAAACAAAAGACTACTTTAAGGTACTGAAATTAACTCATTATTTATTTATATTGGTGTTAAACCTACTGTATTCCAACTTCCTTATGGTTTATAAACTAATTTATTAGCCATAGATGCATTGAAATAAGCAAACAACACACGAAAAACAGAATCTGTCAAAAACAGAACAGTCTGTAGAAATCTGTAACTAACGCAAACTTCTGGAACTCTAAAAATTCCAACCAAAATAGTAAGAACTGGAAAATTTGTTTATTGATCAGCAGCAAAAAGAATCAATGCTAAATCACGTTTCTGTGATTTATTGAATTTTTTCTCGTGAGCGCAAAGTTTCTGTGTTTCAGCAGAATCAAATCAACTATCATCATAGCTTATCCTATAGGTTCTACTTGGCAGAAACACTAATTAAAACATAAAACTACATATAAACAGAATTAGAAACAAAATTTAGCACTAAACAGGAACAAAAAACAAAGAACAAAAAATAAAATTGGGTTGCCTCCCAACAAGCGCTATCGTTTAACGCCCCTAGCTAGGCATAAAAGCGAAGATAGATCTAGGTATTGCCATATTTGGTAGGCAATCCATAAGTGGATCTCATAATAGATTCATATGGTAATTTTATTTTCTTTCTAGGGAAGTGTTCCATACCCTTCTTTAAGGGAAATTGGAATCTAATATTCCCTTCCTTCATATCGATAATTGCACCAATCGTTCTAAGGAAAGGTCTACCAAGAATAATAGGACATGAAGGATTGCAATCTATATCAAGAACGATAAAATCTACGGGCACATAATTCCTATTGGCAACAATAAGAACATCATTAATTCGTCCCATAGGCTTTTCAATAGTGGAATCCGCAAGATGCAAATTTAGTGAGCAATCATCAAAATCACGGAAATCTAGCAAATCACATAAAGTTTTGGGGATAGTAGAAACACTAGCACCCAAATCACAGAAAGCATAAAACTTAAAATCTTTAATTTTAATTTTTATAGTAGGTTCCCACTCATCATAGAGTTTTATAGGGATAGAAACTTTCAACTCAAGTTTTTCTTCATAAGATTGCATCAAGGCATCAACAATGTGTTCGGTAAAGGCCTTATTTTGACTATAAGCATGAGGAGAATCTAGCACTGATTGCAACAAGGAAATACAACCAATCAAAGAGAAATTTTCATAATTAAATTCCTTGAGATCCAAAATAGTGGGTTTAGCAACATCACAGTTTTTATTTATTTCAATCCCACTTTCATCAATTTCATCATCAAGATCTAGAAACTCCGAATTCTTAGAACACCTTATAGGTAAAGGAAGATCATATTCAGTTTCATCAAGATTCATATTGCAAAACAAGGATTTAATAGGGGACACATCAATAACTTTTAGATCTTCATCTTGATTTTTATAGGAATCAGAAGAACACGCTTTAATAAAGGCATCTTTGGAAGCACGCATCCTAGCGGTTCTTTCCTTGCACTCATCAATGGAAATTCTCATAGCTTTGAGAGACTCATTGATATCATGCTTAGGAGGAATAGATCTAAGCTTTAAAGAATCAATTTCAAGAGAAATTCTATCAACGTTCCTAGCCAAATCATCAACCTTAAGCAATTTTTCTTCAAGCAAAGTATTAAAATTCTTTTGTGAATTAATAAACTCTTTAACACTACTCTCAAATTCAGGGGGCATCTTATTAAAATTTCCATAAGAGTTGTTGTAGGAATTTCCATAATTATTAGAAGGATTACTAGGATAAGGCCTAGGATTAAAATTCCCTCTATACGCGTTATTTCCAAAACTATTCCTTCCAACAAAATTCACATCCATAGATTCATTATTATTCTCAATCAAAGTAGATAAAGGCATATCATTGGGATCAAGAGAATTATTTTTAGTAGCAAATATCTTCATAAGTTCATCCATCTTTTCACTCAAAACATTGATTTCTTCTATAGCATGCACTTTTTTACTAGAAGTTCTTTCGGTATGCCATTGAGAATAATTAGCCATAATATTATCAAGCAATTTGGTAGCATCCCATAACGTAATTTCCATAAAAGTGCCTCCCGCGGCCGAATCTAAAAGATTTCTAGAAGCAAAATTCAATCCAGCATAAATTTCTTGAATAATCATCCATAAGTTCAAACCATGAGTAGGACAATTACGTAGCATTAATTTCATTCTCTCCCAAGCTTGTGCAACATGTTCATGATCAAGTTGCTTAAAATTCATAATATCGTTCCTAAGAGAGATAATCTTAGCGGGAGGAAAATACTTAGAGATAAAAGCATCTTTGCACTTGTTCCAAGAATCAATACTATTTTTAGGCAAAGATGAAAACCACGCTTTAGCACGATCTCCAAGCGAAAAAGGAAATAGCTTCAATTTAATGACATCATTATCGACATCCTTTTTCTTTTGCATATCACATAAATCAACAAAGCCATTCAGATGAGTAGCGGCGTCTTCGGTAGGAAGGCCGGTGAATTGATCTTTCATAACAAGATTCAATGAAGCAGTATTGATTTCACAAGATTCGGTATTGGCAAGAGGAGCAATCGGAGTGCTAAGGAAATCATTATTATTGGTATTGGTGAAGTCACACAATTTGGTGGCATCTTGATCCATCGCGACGAACAAGCAAACTAACACACGAGCAAACAAAAGGCAAAGGGAAAAAGAGGAGGAGATTGGGAAAGAGAGGGAGAATAAAACGGCAAAGGTGAAGTGGGGGAGAGGAAAACGAGAGGCAAATGGCAAATAATGTAATGCGAGAGATAGGGATTGCGATGGGTACTTGGTATGTTGACTTTTGTGTAAGCCTCCCCGACAACGGCGCCAGAAATTCTTCTTGCTATGTATCGAGCTTGCGTTGGATTTCCCCGAAGAGGAGAGGATGATGCAGCACAGTAGCGTAAGTATTTCCCTCAGCTTTTGAGAACCAATGTATCAATTTAGTAGGAGACCAACGCTTAGGGGTTGTCAATCCCTTCACGGTCACTTACGAGGGTGAGATCTGATAGAGATAATATTTTTTGGTATTTTTGGTATAAAGATGCAAAGTAAAAAGTAAAAGCAAAGCAAGTAAATAAAGTGATGGAGATTGATATGATAAGAATAGACCCGGGGGCCATAGGTTTCACTAGTGGCTTCTCTCAAGAGCATAAGTATTCTACGGTGGGTGAACAAATTACTGTTGAGCAATTGACATAATTGAGCATAGTTATGAGGTTATCCAGGCAATGATCATGTATATAGGCATCACGTCCGTCACAAGTAGACCGAAACGATTCTGCATCTACTACTATTACTCTACTCATCGACCGCTATCCAGCATGCATCTAGAGTATTAAGTTAAAAATAGAGTAACGCCTTAAGCAAGATGACATGATGTAGAGGAATAAATGAATGCAATATGATAAATACCCCATCTTGTTATCCTCGATGGCAACAATATAATACGTGCCTTGCAACCCTTTCTATCACTGGGTAAGGTCACTGCAAGATTGAACCCAAAGCTAAGCACTTCTCCCATTGCAAGAACTACCAATCTAGTTGGCCAAACCAAACGGATAATTCGAAGAGACTTGCAAAGATAACTCAATCATACATAAAAGAATTCAGAGAAGAATCAAATATTTTCCATAGATAAGCTGGATCATAAACCCACAATTGATCGGTCTCAATAACACACCGCAAAAAGAAGACTACATCGAATAGATCTCCACGAGAGAGGGGGAGAACATTGTATTGAGATCCAAAAAGAGAGAAGAAGCCATCTAGCTACTAACTATGGACCCGAAGGTCTGAAGTAAACTACTCACACTTCATCGGAGGGGCTATTGTGATGATGTAGAAGCCCTCCGTGGTGGATGCACCCTCCGGCGGAGCTCCGGAACAGGCCCCAAGATGGGATCTCGTGGATACAGGAAGTTACGGCGGTGGAATTAGGTTTTTGGCTCCTTCCCTGATCTGTTGGGGGTACGTACGTAGGTATATCTAGGAGGAAGGAGTACATCGATGGAGCGTCAGGGGGCCCACGAGGTAGGGGGCATGCCCCCCACCCTCGTGACCGCCTCTGGTACTCCTTAGAGTAGGGTCCAAGTCTCATGGATCTCGTTCGGTGAGAAGATCATGTTTCCGAAGGTTTCATTCCATTTGGACTCCGTTTGATACTCCGTTTCTTCGAAACACTGAAATAGGCAAAAAACAACAATTCTGGGTTGGGCCTCCGGTTAGTAGGTTAGTCCCAAAAATGATATAAAAGTGGAAAATAAAGCCCATTATAGTCCAAAACAATAGATAAAGTAGCATGGAGCAATCAAAAATTATAGATGCGTTGGAGACGTATCAGCAACCCACATCCCTAAAAGGGAACGGAAGCGTGCACTCAGGGACGTATATGCGTTGGAGCCAGTGGCCCCAAAGTTCAACCCATGGTCCTCCTGCCCGATCACCTTTGATCGTAGGGACTACCCCACTAGCATCCGCCACGGCGGATTTGCCGCATTGGTTCTAGACCCAATCATTGACGGATTTCACCTCACTAGAGTCCTTATGGACGGCGGTAGTAGCCTGAACCTGCTTTATCAGGATACAATGCGAAAAATGGGCATAGATCCCTCAAGGATTAAACCCAAAAAGACGACCTTTAAAGGCATCATACCAGGTGTAGAGGCCAATCTGTACGGGCTCAGTTACACTAGAAGTGGTCTTTGGATCCCCGGATAATTTCCGAAGCTAGGAGTTAATCTTCGACATAGTCCCATTCCGCAGTGGCTATCACGCCCTTCTCGGACGAACTGCATTTGCAAAGTTCAATGCGGTGCCGCACTACGCATACCTCAAGCTCAAGACGCCAGGCCCTCATGGAGTCATTACGGTCAATGAAAACACCGAACGCTCTCTTCGAACAGAGGAGCATACGGCGGCCCTCGCGGCGGAATTACAAAGTAGCCTCTCAAGGCAATTCTCCAGTCCGACTATTACACGTCCGGCCACCATCAAGCGCGCCTGGAGTAACCTACAACAAGACCTCCTAGCACGTTCCGTGCAAGCATAGCAGTGCGGCCCCAACCCCATCCCTCGTGAAATTGCGAAACCAGTGCTACACGTACATAATTACGCTCTGGAAATACCATGGGCATAAGGGGATGGGCACAACCACGGCACGCCCAACATGCGGCTCAACCGCACTAGGGGCTCCCGATTTTGTCATTTCTTTTTTCTTACTTTCAGGACTCCATTCTGTGGAAGGCCTGTCCGGCAGTACAATCGCCGAACACACGATGCAACAGCCAGGGAGGCAGCAAGCTACGTCGAATGTCCAGGTGGTCTCTTTAACAAGCTAAATACCTGTCTTACATAAAGTCCCGCAGCTTGCCCCTGGAGGGGGACATTTCAAATAATTCCATCTCTTGCTTATCGCACTATTTGTATCATTCTTCTTTCACAGCAGCCCTTTAATAAACAATATATAGCTCTTGTCTATTCTTGCATTCATTTTTTTATGTAAGTATGTTCAGTTATAACACTATGCAATCGTACACTTTGGTACAGCCAATACACCAGGGGCTTAAGTACCCCAGATATGGTGTGAGAAGACCGAACACTCTCACGAGTGAGGCACCCCGAACTTATAGCATTATATGCATCGGCTCCGAATCATCTCTTGGGTCGATAGTTGGGTTTGCCCGGCTCCCATGTTTTGGTACCTTACGTTCTGTTATATCGGCTAAGGTAGCACTAGGAGAACTATTGCGATTGTGCCCCAGTTGAGCTACGTTGAGCACCTCAGTAGAGAAAGCTAAAACTGACCGTCATGATAGGTGAGAGTCGGTCGCTGTTCGAGAGGTTTTCGAGTCCCTAAAGACTTCTGCCGATTAGAGCGAGGAGCTGGCTTTGTCCGGCCTAGGCGTGGATAGCGCCCCGAACTCGGTCTTCCGAATACTAGGGGCTTCGCCGAAATTTATAATTATAGAATTCTATGGCTAAGTGAGAGTGATAAATCATTATAGTCTGATTGCCTTGTTCGTTGTGTTGAGCGCCTCCCTCAAAGGACCCAAGAATGGGAACAAGAGCGCTCAGGTTTATCCCAACACCCCAGCACTCGTGGCATGGGGGTAGAAGCCGACGACTTGCATCTCTCAGATTCAATAAACGGCCGCACAGAAGGTAATATTTTAAATTCAACAAGCGTTGCTTAGCGCATATGAACAAGTCTTCAGCGCACAGGATAAACACGAGCGAGTTTACTCAAAAATTACATCCCTGGTACATTCATTCGCCACAAGGCGGGCACCCTTTAGGACGCCCTCATAATAAATTTTGGGCATGAGATACTCCTTCCCCTCCGGTGGCCCATCTGTCACCAGCTTCTCAGCATCCAGCTTGCCCAGTGCACTTTAGCGCGGGCAAGGGCCCTACGGGCGCCTTCGATGCATACGGAGCGCTTGATGACTTCAAGCCGTGGACAGGCATCCACTAGCCGCCTCACCAGCCCAAAGTAGCTCCCAGGCAGGACCTCCTCGGGCCACAGCCGGCCTATAAGGCCCTTCACGGCCTGTTCGGCTACCTTATGGAGCTCGACCAGCTGCTTCAGCTAGTCGCTCAAGGGCACCGGTTGTCCGGCCTCAGCATACTGGGACCAGAACACTTTCTCCGTCGAGCTCCCTTCTTCGGCTCGGTAGAATGCGGCGGCGTCGGACACACTGTGGGGCAGATCTGTGAATGCTCCTGGAGAGCTCCGGACTCGGGTAAGTAACAAGTAATTCACTTTCACGTGCTTGCTTTTCATAAAGAATGCCTTACCCGCCGCTATCTTCTTCATCGCCTCAATTTCCTGGAGGGCTTTTTGGGCTTCGGCCTAGGCGGATTTGGCGCTCTCAAGGGCCGAGGCAAGCTCGGACTCTCGAGTCTTTGAGTCAAGCTCCAATCTCTCGTGTTTCTTCACAAGAGCATGGAGCTCTTACCGCACTTCCTCCGCCCGCGCCTCCTACTTTTCTCGGTCGGTACGCTCCGCGGCCGCATTGTCTTCGGCCTTGGACAGCGCTTCCTTCAGGGTCGCCACCTCGGTTGTGGCCCCTGTAACATTCACGTTGGTCCTATCATTATTTGCAACCAGGTATTTTTTATATACTTAAATAAGGTACTACTTACCTTCCTTGTCCTCGAGCTGCTTCTTGGCGAGGCCGAGCTCATTCTTGGACCGCTCGAGGCTCTGCTTCAATGCATCGACCTCCGCAGTCAGTGCGGCAGAAGTCAGCAGCGCAGCCTGCATTCCCATATTGACATATTTATGTTAGACTCCTGCGTATATCTTTGTAGATCCTCAGTCCGTCTTTTCTTTCCAAACACCGAACTGAGCATCAGGGGCTACTGTCTATGCGCTAATATTTTTACATGTCTTAAATACATACCTCAAAGCCTGTTAGAAGGCTGGCACAGGCTTCTGTCGGCCCGCTCTTGGCGGACTGAACCTTCTGGATCACCGCACTCATAATAGTGCGGTGCTCCTCGTCGATGGAGGCGCCATTAAGCACCTCTAGCAAATCATCTGGTGCCTTCGGTTGGACGGAGTTCACCGGCGTCGTAGGCTGGCCCTTCTTACGAAGGGGCTGCCTGCCGGACTTCGGAACCACTGAAGGTTCTGGTGCAGCGTCCAGCCCAGGGCCGGACTTAGATCCCTCTGGGGTTTTATCCCCTTTGTTCCTGGAGTCCGGAAGGTCGCCTTGCGGCACCTCCGGGGCTACCTCCTCCTGGCCTGGCCCCTTCTGGGACTCCACCTCGGCATCGTCCGTGGGGCGAGGGGAGGTAGAAGTTGGAAGTGAAAGACTATTCACACCCGATGAATCTAGGGATCTGCTCGATGAAGCATCGAGTAGGGCCTTGGGCGGACTACATGATTATGTTCGGCGTTAGAAGATGTTGTGCACTAAAGGAACACCATGAGTTATTCTGGTATCCGGATACTTACGATGTTGCCAGGGGCTTGGCCCTGGATGGCCACTCCTCTCCGCCGTCTTCGGCGTCAGTGGTGTAGTCCGGAAGAAGGGTTTTCCCCTTCTTGGACCCTTCGGCCTCCCAGTTGCGGCGGCCTTCCTTTTCTTTGCTTCCCCCATTGGAGGGGGAGAGGCTTCTTCTTCCTCCTCCTCTTCTTCGGAGGAGGAGTGCGCTTCGGGGTCGTCGAGCGATGAGTCCGACACCACCAGGCGCCGAGAGCTCCTTCGAGTTCCCGTGGCCTTCTTCTTGGCCTTCTTCTCCGGCACCACGTGAGGTGCCGGGACTAGCAGCTTCGCCAAGCGGGCATCTGCTGGGCGTTTGGGCAAAGGAGCCAGACAGTCGATCTGTCCGGACTTCTTCTGCCAGTCCTGTTAAAGGAATCGGAGCTTAGATCCCGCATAGAGTCAAACTATGAAAAACAAGTACCTTGTAATGGGTAAACTAAGCTTACCGCGCTGGCTTGGCGCTTCACGCAGAATCCACGATCCTTGGTAATGGGAGGGTGAACCTCGGAGCTCTTGAAAAGCACCTTCCAGGCATCTTCGTGCGTTGTGTCGAAGAGCCTGGACAAAGTTTGGTGTTGGGCTGGGTCGAATTCCCACAAATTAAAAGCCCGTCGTTGACACGGGAGGATTCGGCGGAAGAGAATGACCTGGACTACGGTGACAAATTTAACCTTCCTGTCAATCAGGTCTTTGACGCGGGTTTGGAGTCCGGTCAGCTCTGCCGAATTACCCCATGATAGGCCCGTCTCTTTCCATGAGGTGAGCCGTGTGGGCATGCCAGATCGGAATTCGGGGGCCGCTGCCCATTCAGGGTCGCGTGGCTCGGTGATGTAGAACCACCCCGATTGCCACCCTTTGATGGTTTCCACAAAGGCACCCTCGAGCCATGTGACGTTGGACATCTTTCCCACCATGGCGCCTCCGCACTCCGCCTGCTGGCCGCCCACTACCTTCGGCTTGACATTGAAGATCTTCAGCCATAAGCTGAAGTGGGGCTTGATGCGGAGGAAGACCTCGCACATGACGATAAACGCCGAGATGTTGAGTATGAAGTTTGGGGCCAAATCGTGGAAATCCAGGCCATAGTAGAACATGAGCCCTCGGACAAATGGGTGGAGTGGGAAGCCTAGTCCGCGGAGAAAATGGGGGAGGAACAGCATCCTCTCATGGGGCCTGGGGGTGGGGATGAGCTGCCCCTCATCTGGGAGCTGGTGCGCAATGTTGTTTGACAAGTATCCGACCTTCCTCAACTTTTTGATGTGCCTTTCCGTGAAGGAGGAGTCCATCCACCTACCTCCCGCTCCGGACATGGCTGGAGAAGGTTGAGGTGTGAAGTGTGGACTTGGGAGTTGGAGCTCGAGTGCGCGGAGATGGATAAGCAAAGGAGGAAGAAGGCGTAAATGGAAAGAGTGGATCCTTATCCCCTTATATGGGCGGACGAAACTATGTACCCCCACCAGCCTAGTAAAACTCCCTTATCTCCCAAGCACCGTGATTAATGGCACGGTTGGGTTACCCATGCCCGTATTGATGAGAATCCCAGAATAAGGGGACACGATCTCTGCTTTGACAAGACGTGCCAAGGAAACCACCTCGCTAAACGCGCTGAGGTGGGACATAAAACGATTCGAATAAAGGCTTGGCCGTGGCATGATGTCACGCTGCGAAATACGTCAGCAGATTAGATTTGTACAAATATTCTCTCTACGGTGGTATGTGGAACTTATTTTGCAGAGCCGGACACTATCCTTGTGTTCAGCATCTTCTATGAAGTATTCGGAGGAGGAACCCACCTTGCAATGCCGAAGACAATTTGCGCGCCGGACTCGTCGTCATTGAAGCCTGGTTCAGGGGCTACTGACGGAGTCCTGGATTAGGGGGTGTCCGGATGACCGGACTATGACCTTTGGCCGGACTCCTGGACTATGAAGATACAATATTGAAGACTTCGTCCCGTGTCCGGATGGGACTTTCCTTGGCGTGGAAGGCAAGCTTGGCGATACGGATATGTAGATCTCCTCCCATTGTAACCGACTCTGTGTAACCCTATCCCTCTCCGATGTCTATATAAACTGGAGGGTTTTAGTCCGTAGGACGAACAACAACCATATCATAGGCTAGCTTCTAGGGTTTAGCCTCTCTGATCTCGTGGTAGATCTACTCTTGTACTACCATATCATCAATATTAATCAAGAAGGAGTAGGGTTTTACCTCCATCGAGAGGGCCCGAACCTGGGTAAAAACATCGTGTCCGCTGTCTCCTATTACCATCCACCTAGACGCACAGTTCGGGACCCCCTACCCGAGATCCGCCGGTTTTGACACCGACAAAGGGGGAAGGGATCCTTGGGGCAAGCCTTGTTGAGGTCTATGAAGTCGACGCATAGGCGCCAGGATTTGTCCTTCTTCGATACCATTACCAGATTTGCCAGCCAATTCGGATGCTTGATATCTTTGATAAATCTGGCCTCAAGTAGATTGGCTAGCTCTTCTCCCATGGCTTGCCGTTTAGGCTCTGAGAAGCGCCTAAGAGTCTGTTTGACTGGCTTGTATCCTTTCAATATGTTGAGACTGTGTTCGGCCAGCTCGCGTGGGATGCCCGGCATGTCTGAAGGATGCCAGGCGAAAATGTCGCAATTCTCGCGTAGGAATTCTCGTAGTGCGGTGTCCATTGTGGGGCTCAACTGTGTCCCGATGGAGGCTGTCTTCATGGGGTCCGTTGGATGGACCTGGAATTTAACTATCTCGTCTATGGGTTTAAATGATGTGGACTTGGGTCATTTGTCGAGTATCACGTCGTCCCTGTCCACTCTGGTGCGCAGCGTTGTTAGTTCTTCGGCCGCTAGGGCTTCAGATAATGCCTCCAGGGCGAGTGCGGCAGTTTTATTTTCAGTTCAGAGTGCGATGTCCGGGTCAATGGCTAGAGTGATGATTCCATTGGGCCCGGGCATTTTAAGTTTCATGTATTCATAATGGGGTATAGCTTGGAAGCTTGGGAATGCGTCCCGCCCTAAAAGGGCGTGGTATCCGCTGCTGAAAGGAGCTACTTGGAATGTGATTTCTTCAGACCTGTAATTCTCCGGGGTGACGAATACCACATCAAGTGTGATTTTTCCCGTGCACCGTGCCTCCTAACTAGGGATGATTCCCCTGAAGGTTGTGCCGCTCTTCTCAATGCGACTTTTGTCCATTTCCATCTTGTTAAGTGTTTCTTCATATAAAAAATTAAGTCCACTTCCGCCGTCCATGAGTACTTTAGTGAGCCGAAAGCCGTCCACGATTGGGCTAAGGACCAATGCGGCAGGTGCCCGGACTGTCTGGAATTGGGGTTCGTCACTGGCACTCAATGTTATAGCAGTGTCGTTCCACGTGTTTATTTTTGCCACATGGCAAATTTCAGCGAGATTTCGATGGGCTCGCTTGTGCCTATTATTTGAGGCGAAAGTCTCGAAGACTGTCAGTACAGTATTGTTTTCTTTGGCGGGATGTTGTTCTGCTTTATGGCTTACAAGAAGATCCTCGCCACTTTTTGCTACCTGCCGGAGTATCCAACATGCTCTAAGGCTATGTGTTGGTGTAGTGTCCGGCGAGCTATGGAGTTTACAAGGCCCATTGAGCCATTCTTCCAATACGGTTCCACGCCCTGGGGTGGGCTTTGGTTTCTTGGGGATTGGGTCAGCTGACAGAGTTCGCCCGTTTAGCTCGGACAAAGCTTTTAGTGAGAGATGAAATATCCCAAAATTTTGTTTGGGTTTTCCAGGCGCTTTCCATCGCACAATACTTCTGTACTATGGATACTAAGTCAGCAAAGTGTACTATGTCACGGCGACTTATAGCATTAAGGATCCCTTTGTTCGTGCAGTTTTTGTAAAAAAGTGAGATTGCGTCCTCCTCACGACAATCCTTGACCTTGTTTAGCACAAGGAGGAATCTGGCCCTGTAGCGATGTATTGTTTCTTGGGGCTCTTGTATGATATGGGAGAGATGGTTTAAGTCCGGGTGGGTGGGTGTAGCTGAATCTGGATTTTGATCCGATCTAACGCCCTGGGGTAGGGGAGCTTCCAGGCTTGACAGCTCGGGATCTGGAGCGCTGCCCAATTTTTCCGGCCCGATACCCGATTCTAAGTCCGGGATCTGGGTCGTGTCCTCCCGTGAGCGGGTATCCAGCTCAGGGAGCTCGGTAATCCGGACATAATTCGTCCTCAAAATAGAGGGATAATCCGTATGTGCCTCCTCCACTACCGCTATCTCGTGGGTGAACAGTGGTTTAAGCCCGATCCGGTCATAGTCTGTGGCGACTCCCAAAGCGGGGATGCGATCCAAGGGCTCATTGAGGGAGGAGAGCTCCCTTGGATCCATCTGTTCGGCGAGTTCCGAATTGACGTGGAGGCTATTCGTGATGACTTGAGAGGTCATCGTTGGCGCGACAGCCGATCGGGTGGCCATGACGAAGCTGCCTAGTCGGAGAGTTTGGCCTACAGCCAACGCTCCCCCAGAGGTGATGTTGTCCTTAACAATGAGACGGGCTATCAAGCCTTGCAGTGACGACACAGAGGAACTCTCAATGAAAGCACCAATATCGGTGTCAAAACCGGCAGATCTCGGGTAGGGGGTCCCGATCTGTGCGTCTAAGGCTAATGGTAACAGGAGGCAAGGGACACAATGTTTACCCAGGTTCGGGCCCTCTTGATGGAGGTAAAAGCCTACTTCCTGCTTGATTGATACTGATGATATGGGTGTTACAAGAGTTGATCTACCACGAGATCATAGAGGCTAAACCCTAGGAGCTAGCCTATGATGATTATGATTCTGTCTCTAAGCACTAAACCCTCCGGTTTATATAGACACCGGAGAGGGCTAGGGTTTACATGGAGTCGGTTACAAAGAAGGAGATATAATATCCGGATCGCCAAGCTTGTCTTCCACGCAAAGGAGAGTCCCATCCGTACACGGGACGAAGTCTTGAGTCTTGTATCTTCACGGTCCAATAGTCCGGTCAAAGTATATAGTCTGGCTGTCCGGATACCCCCTAATCCAGGACTCCCTCAGCCACCACCTCCATCAGCCCCCGCCTGCTCGACAATGTTGACCTACGGCAGGGTATCATCCTCCATCTCCACGACCTCCTGGTCGAGGATCACCACCTTAGTCCGGCCCTCACGGCAGCGCTCCCTCACTGACGACAGCTGGAAGACCATCACCGCCACCACCGAGCCCTCTGGCATCTCGCGCCAGGCCGGCTCCGCGCTGGCTCACGCCCATGCCGCCGTCGCGTCAGTCCAAGCCCGGACCGATGCCGCCTCCAGCTCCATCTCGGCCCTGTTCCTGTACCGCCAGGCCAAGCCCTTGGCATCATTTGGATCCAGGCCGAGGTCTGAGTCGGCCCATCCCTCCTCCTCGACCTAGTAGACGAGGTCGGACCGGCTCCTGCAGAATGCGGCACTACAAAAAAATACACTTCCGTGATGATATGTGTTTGTCACAGTAGGTCGCATTTTTTGTCATGCATGTACATCCATGACAAATTTATGACACAATTGAGATAGTCATACCTGTGTTGTCGTAGAAGTGTTCGATGACATTACCAAAATTATCATCACGGAAGTGTCCACTTCCATGACGATAAACCGCGTGTCACAGAAGTGCTTTCGTCAAGGGTGACCGACACATGGCATCCACCGTAACGGAACACTGTTAAGCTATCGGGTCGGGTTTTGGATCCGATAACCCGTTAACAGCCCCGACCAATGGGGATTTTCCACATGTAAAATCATCATTGGCTGGAGGAAACACGTGTCGGCTCATTGTTGGGACAGATGTCATCCACTCATTGGACAGAAGGCGCCTATGATACGTCGACACGTGGCATGGCCCAACAGGGGCCCATTCCTGTGAAAAGGCTGGCCCGTTTAACTTGGTCAAAAGGTGACGGGCCGGCCCATGGAAAGCCTATTAACGGCATGTTCGCATATAGCCCATTTACAGCCCGCTAACCCAAAGCCCGTTACGACCTATCCGAATTAGGCCCAGTAGCGTCATTTGGGCCATCCAATATGATTCCAGCCCATTTTCACTTCTGGCCCATGTATGGTCCATGACGTCTTTCGGCCCATATGAGGCCCTATGTAACTCTTGGCCTATTAACGGCTCGTGGTGAAACTGGCCCGCGATGAACAATGTATTACTTTAGACCCATTAACGGCCCGTGGTGAAACTGG
This sequence comes from Triticum aestivum, assembly GCF_018294505.1. Taxonomy (NCBI): domain Eukaryota; kingdom Viridiplantae; phylum Streptophyta; class Magnoliopsida; order Poales; family Poaceae; genus Triticum; species Triticum aestivum. The sequence continues at coordinate 70,255,586 of NC_057810.1, read as the reverse complement.
ACCGTAATGAACAGTGTATGGCTCTATACCCATTAAGGGCCCGTGTCACGACCGACTTTTTCAATAAATAATTATTGAGAAAATCGATCTTTAAATTCCAGTATAGGAAAAGTCATCCTCACTGGTAGACAAATACTTGATGAACAGAGGACCAGTAGCATTATAATATAGGTTTGAGCTGAGGCTGCTCAACAATTATTACAAACTCGCCAATATCTTACATAAGGGCGGTTATAACACAGGGTGTGGTGGCATGCTACTAGCTCGAGGAAAAAGTGGTGGATAACTTGACTCCTAACTGGCAGCTCATCGAGCGTCGAGGTGAGGCTCGATGGATTTATTTCTGGGGTTGCGGAAGCGGATAATACAATGACCAAACAGGATCGCAGAGGACTGACTGGGACTCCTCTAGGCATTGGACTCGCTATCAAACTCTTCATCCATGAGATCGCCTTCATCAACATCTGGCCAAATCAACAAGCCAGGTGAGTACTTTGAAAGTACTCGCAACACAGTTCGGACAAAAGATATAATCAATGAATGCATGAATGCGTCATGAATATGAATAATGATGCTCTTCTCAACAATAATATTATTTCATGACTTGTTAAATAAAATGAATAACTGAAAACCGATCGGGTGTCTGGAGCGATGCCTTGAAAGGTAAACAAATAAAATGCATGCCGCAGTCGGGTGTCTAAGCGACACCACATAAAGGGCTTAAAAGAAATGCCGCAGTCGGGCATCTTAGAGACACCACATAAAGGGCTTAAAAGAAAATACCACTGTCGGATATCTGAGCGACGTCACAGACAGGGTTTATAAAAGAAATGCCACAGTCGGACATCTAAGCGACGTCACAAAAAGGGCTTATAAAAGAAATGCCACCGTCGGACATCTAAGCAACGTCACAGACAGGGCATACAAAAGAAATGCCACCGTCGGACATCTGAGCGACGTCACAGACAGGGCTTACAAAAGAAATGCCACCGTCAGACATCTGAGCGACGTCACAGACAGGGCTTTCAATAAATGTAATTAACTAGAATGCCACTGTCGGACGTCTGAGCGACATCACAGACAGGGCTTACAATAAATGTAAATAACAAGATTATTCCATCCACAAGAATAATCTTTAACTGGATTTATCACACATGTATTCCACCGGGGTTTTTGTCACTGAGACTGATATCTGACAAGATAAGATGAATATAGTACTTGAATAAAGTACAAGATAATTGAAAGAATTTGAGACTCTGCAGAGTTTGGATGAACTGACCACAGCCAACGGATTTCCGTAGTCTCGAAGGACTAGTTCCTTTTACGGTATTTCAGTAGAAACACATTTAAATAGTACACACCCATTTCACCTCACGATGCGAGGAATCACCCTGGACAACGTCCAAGAAAAACATTGAGACGGGGAGGCCACAACCTCGAGTAGCATGGGATCAAATTTCTATACGCGCGCTCTAAGGGGTGCCCCCCTCTCGGTCCCAACCGGAAACACCCATGCCCCCTGACCGGATGACGGGCTTTAATCCAGGGCCATGGAACCCTCATCCCGGCCTCTCTATGTGGTGTGTACCAGGAAAACAATTTGCAACTTACTATGCCATATTCCTTTCGGAAAACATGTGACAGTACCGGAAGGGATGAATGGAAATGTGATTTGTTTCACGATTACATGGAAGTCAAATAATCTGGCATAAGACTGGCATGTCACAACACTGCCATCTTACCCATCCTCATGCCAACACATGGCCATGCAAATATGTATCCAACAACATAATGCTTACCGAAAGTTACTTTCCACTTATGTGCATGAAATATAACATTCAAAGAAATGTTCATAAACATGCCATGACTATACTAAAAATGCAAACATGCAACAACCACTCATCATATCAAGAGTTCAAACATGCTTGCCTGGTTCGGAGTAGTCGGAGTTTAACTATGTGAAGTTTGCAGCTCCGTCACCTCCTCCGGTATCTACGGTATAAGAAAAATACGTACGCAACGTAAATACCGTGAGTGTACAGAAAAGTGTTCCAAATTTTTTTCAAATAAATATGACAAAAAACTAGACAGAAAAATAAAGGTGACAGAAAAAGAATCAATCGAATATCATTTTCTGTTTAACAGTTATAAGAGTTTTGGTCCAAGGACCCATTTGTAATGAAACAGAAAGTTTCCAGGGGGCTATGCGGAAAAATCCAGAAAAATGTTTTGTTTAAAAGAAATGACTGAGAGGCTGACAGGCGGGCTCCACCTATCAGGTTTGAAATTTCAAATGGGGAAAACAGAGCGCGACGGCGCCCGAGAGGTGCGGTGGTCGCCGGCGGCGATCCACGGCGAGGCAAGGTGATTGGGGGTTACCTTCGGGATCAGTGCACCGTTCCGCGTCTGTGGGTGGTGGTGGTGGTCGCCGGCGAGCACCGTGTCGACGGCGGCCCTTGCTCCGGCGGACGGCTGTTCGGGCAGTCGTGGATCTCACCGGAGGGAGCTGCGGTGTTCAAATTGAAGAGGGGGTTAGCCTACTGGAGGCGGTACGAGGCTACGGGCAAGAGCAGGGCGGCGGAGGAGTTCTCACCGAAGAGAACTTTGCCGGAGCCCGAGGCGGACGGAGGTGGCCGGAGTCGAAGAAGAAAGGCCCCTCGAGGCTCTCCCAGTGGCTAGGCGGGGTCTAGTGAGGTGGTGGAGTCGTGCGGGGGCGAGAGCAAGCTCGGGGAGTGCTATTTATAGCCAGCCCGAGGCGGTTGCCATGAACGGATAATTCCGGCGGTTGATTACGGCGGTGCTGTGGCGGGACGGTCGGCTTAGGGGCTTGAGCATCGCCTAGGTGGAGCAGTGGTGCCATTTCGGCGTCCAGCTCAGCGAGGGAGGGAGGTTTACGGCCTGCCCTCGACGGAACAGCAACACGGCCCATCGGCGGCAGAGAACGCGCTCTGCGCGTGCCAAGCCACGGCGACGGTGCTGCATGCGTGCGCTGGCAAGGAGATGGCCACGCGGAGCTACCGGGGGGATTGGGCGGTGCCGAACGGTGTTCTGCCGCGGTGTTGTCCCCTGTCGGCCATTATGGTGGATCGGCCGCCGCAAAGCACGCCGGCGCAGGCGGGCCAGGGCGCCACCGATGCCAGGAAGGCGACAAGCACGCATGTGGAGCTTCGGACAAGAGAGAGGGGCTGCGAGAATCGAGCCAAACGCACAGTGGGCATGTGACTGAAGTTCTGTCGGAGAAACGACACTCAACTTTCTGAATTTACAGAATATGAACAAAACAGCGCATGCCAAGTGTTCGACAGAATGATCCTTGCATCTAGGGATTTTTCCTTGAGCTGATTTTTGGTGGAGAGGTCTCTCATTGCAACTAGAGGTTGCCTGAATTTTGGTGGAATTTTGGAGAAGTGTAGATATGAATTTCACCAAATTTGGCAAATCTAGGCCAAACTTGCAGAGAGTGAAATTTGAAATATTTGAAAAGAAGAAGAGTGGATCAAGATGGTTCTAGGTTGTGGGTGCTAAGGACTATCCAGAGGTGTTGAGTTGAGGTCAAAAATCAAATGCATTAGGGTACTTGCTTTGCAAATCACCTAGGCTCAAAAGAAAAGACAGAAATATTTTGGAAAGAGAAATAATTGGAATAAAATCCAAAAATGGATTTTATTAGTTTGGACAGAATGTTTGGGTTGTACCCAAGTGGGAGGAGGGGTTTTGGGGGAGTTTTACCATAAGAAGCATGGTAAACAAGAGTGGATCAAAATCAAATGAAAGCCCAAAAACAAAAGGTTTTCTTTTTAAAAGAAACTAAATCCAAGAAAAGATTTTTGAGAGGGCAAACTCAGAAGAGGGTTTTTAAGAAGGGTTTAAATGACCTTCTTCAAACCAAGCAAGGCTCTTTCTGAAAACAAAAATCACAAAATTTTTGGAGTGTCACAGCACCTACCCCCTTAGGAAAAATCTCGTCCCCGAGATTTCAGCTGATCCTTAAACAGGTGTGGGTGCTCTGTCCGAAGAAAATCCTCGCTCTCCCAAGTTGCTTCATTCTCGGTGTGATTACTCCACTGAACTCTGAAAAACTTGATGGTTTTCTGTCGGGTCCTCCTCTCAGACTCTTCTAATATTTTTATTGGGTGCTCCCGGTAGGTGAGGTCTGGTTGCACGTCAATATTCTCATGTGATACTTGCTTCTCTGGGTTGCTCATGTATTTTCTCAACTACGAGATGTGAAAAACGTTGTGGATACCGGATAAGTCTCCGGGTAGGTCTAGCTGGTAGGCTACCGTGCCTCTTCGGGCCACTATATGAAATGGTCCGATGAATCTTGGTGCTAGCTTTCCCTGAATCCTGAATTGTTGCAGACCCTTCATAGGAGAAACTCTTAGGTACACCAATTCTCCGGGTTCAAAACTTATTTCCCAATGCCTTTGATCGTAATAACTCTTCTGCCGACTCTGAGCTGTTTTGAGTCGATCTCTAGTTGTTTTAACTTTCTCCTCGGCCTCCTTGAGCATATCTGGGCCGAAGATATGGCTGTCTCCGGTCTCTGACCAATTTAGTGGGGTACGACATCTTCTCCCATATAGAGCTTCAAAGGGTGCCATTTGCAAGCTGGCTTGATAGCTGTTGTTATATGCGAACTCTGCATATGGTAAACTTTCTTCCCAACTGTTCCCGTAGGTGAGGACACAGGCTCTTAGCATGTCTTATAGGATTTGGTTTACACGTTCAGTTTACCCATCAGTCTGGGGATGGTATGCGGTACTGAAGGCTAGTTGGGTTCCCAGTGCCTGTTGCAGGTGATCCCAAAATCTAGAGACGAACTGTGTGCCTCTGTCAGATATGATAGTCTTCGGGACTCCATGCAGGCAGACGATACGAGCAAGATAAAGTCTGGCCAGCCTCTGAGTGGTGTGAATTGTCTTTACCAGAAGAAAATGTGCTACTTTGGTTAATCTGTCGGTTATCACCCATACGGCATCGTTTCCGTGTCGTGACCATGGCAGTCCGACAATAAAATCCATTCCAATCTCGTCCCACTTCCACTCGGGTATCTTATTTGGCTGTAACAGTCCGGCTGGTTTCTGGTGCTCGGCCTTGATATGTTGACAAGAGTCATAGCATGCAATGAACGTGGCTATATCTCTCTTCATACCGTGCCACAAAAATTTTTCCTGAAGATCTTTGTACATTTTTGTCCCTCCAGGATGGATTGAATACGGAGTTGTGTGACTTTTAGCCAATATCTGCTGTTTGAGGTCCTTGATATTTGGTACACAGAGTCTCTCTCCGTACCACAATATTCCTTGCTCATCTATGTTGAATTCTGAGGCCTTGCCCATATTTACTTTCCTTTTTATGCCCTCAATGCTGGGGTGTCCGTGCTGGGCTTCCTTGATCCTTTCCATCAGGGTAGGTTGTATTTCTAGATTCGACACACTACCTTCAGTAACCATTATCAAATTGAGTCTGGCAAATTCCTGTTGAAACTCTGGCCTCAACTTTGGTATACTGTCGTCGTCCATGTTGGGATTCCGACTAAGTGCATCTGCCACAACATTTGCTTTTCCGGGATGATAGTGGATTCCAACATCATAATCCTTCACCAACTCTAACCAGAGTCGTTGCCGTAAATTTAGTTCTGGCTGTGTGAAAATATACTTAAGACTCTTATGGTCTGTGTATATCTCACAACGATTTCCAAGTAGGAAGTGTCTCCATTCCTTGAGTGCATGGATGACCGCTGCTAATTCCAAGTCATGAGTGGGATAATTCTCCTCATGCTTGCGAAGTTGTCTAGAGATATATGCAACTACCTTGCCTTCTTGCATCAATACGCATCCGAGGCCTTTCCGGGATGCGTCACAATATACTTCATAATTCTTGTGTATATCTGGCACAATTAGTACTGGTGCCGTTGTTAATTTGCTTTTTAGCTCTTGGAAGCTTTTCTCACATGCTTCTGTCCATTCAAACTTCTTGCCTTTCTTGAGCAATTGTGTCATGGGCTTTGCTATAGTGGAGAATCCTTCAATAAATCTCCGATAATAGCCTGCCATTTCCAAGAAACTCCGTACGTCTGTTATGTTAGCTGGTGGTTTCCAGCCAAGTACGGCCTTGAATTTTTCCGGGTCTACTGCGATACCTTCGTGGGTGAGTACGTGGCCCAGAAAACCCACCTGTCTTAGCCAAAATTCACATTCGCTGAATTTGGCGTACAGTTGATGTTTCGTGAGTTCTCCGAGTACAATCCTGAGATGCTCGGCGTGCTCTTCTGGTGTTTTGGAGTATATCAAAATATCATCGATGAATACCACAACAAACTTGTCCATATACTTCATAAATACTTTGTTCATGAGGTGAACAAAATATGCGGGGGCGTTGGTTAGCCCGAATGGCATCACTGTGAACTCCTACAGCCCATATCTGGAAGTGAAGGCGGTCTTGGGAATATCTTCTGTTCGTACCTTCAATTGATGGTATCCTGATCTCAAGTAAATTTTTGAGAAGACTTTGGCCTGTGCGAGCTGATCGAATAAATCATTTATTCGGGGCATTGGGTATTTGTTCTTGATTGTGACCATGTTGAGAGCTCGATAATCAATGCACAATCTCAGTGTTCCATCCTTTTTCTTGGCAAATAAAATTGGAGAACCCCAAGGTGAGGAACTGGCTCGAATGTATCCTTTCTCCAATAATTCCTTTATTTGCTTCTTCAACTCTACCAATTCGGATGGTGCCATTCTGTAAGGTTTCTTGTAAATGGGAGCGGTTCCGGGTGCTAGCTCAATGCTGAATTCTATCTCTCGGTCCGGTGGCATGCCTGGTAGTTCTTCTGGAAATACGTCTGGGAATTCACATACTACTGGAACCTTGTTCAGCTCAGAAACGTCCACCTTGTTTAATCTCGGTTGCCGAGGTATTTGTCTCTCTTTGGCTGAAACTTTTATTTTCTTCCCATGATGGTGTGTGAGAATCACGGTACGGTTGAAGCAGTCAATAAAACCTTTGTTGGTGGTTAACCAATCCATCCCTAGGATGACATCCAGTCCTTTGCTTTCCAATACAATAAGGTTGGCGTAAAACTTCAATCCTTCAAATTCAATAACCACACCTTGACAGTAACTCTGGGTCACTTGCTTAATTCCAGGGGACTTGATGATCATTGATTTTTCCAAGGGAAGCATCGAAAAATTATTTTGCAAAGCAAAACTCTTCGAAATGAATGAGTGAGAAGCTCCAGAATCAAACAAAACCATGGCAGGTATTGTGTTGACGGGGTACGTACCGAGTACGATATCTGGGGCGTTCTGTGCTTCCTCTCGGGTCATGTGGTTCAGGTGACCTTTCCGGTGGTTGTTATTGGGGTTGAAATTGCTTCGCTTTGGTGCTGAATTATTGCCACCATTATTGGGCTTCGGGGTTGAGTTTCTTGGCTTGGGGCACTGCTTGGCATAGTGCCCTTCTTCTCCACAAGCGTAACAAGTAACGCCTGGGCGATAGGTGAACTCCTTGTCTCTTGCATGGAAATTCTTGATTGGGCGTGAATTAGCCGTCGGGGTTTTGTGTATTCCACCCTTCTGAAATTCCGTCTTGCTTCTGGGGTTGCGAGCAAAAGTAGTCTGGTCCCTTTTGCGTTTGCGGAAATCTTCCAGGCTACGTCGCTCATTTTCCAGAGTAATGGCCTTATCCACCAGTGTTTTAAAATCTGGGAAGGTATGCACAACTAGCTGGCATCTAAGGACGGGTGCCAGGCCTTCCAAGAAAATTTTCATCTACTTGCTTTCAGTCGTTGGCTCTTCATTGGCGTAGCGAGATAGCAGAGTAAATTGGCTGTTGTATTCTGACACTGTCATGGTCCTTTGCTTGAGGTCATCAAATTCTCTCTTCTTGATTTTCATGACACTCTTAGGAATGTGTGCCCCACGAAAACCTTCTTTGAAATCCTCCCAGGTTATTTCATTTTCGTTGGGGTGCATGTGCAGGAAGTTTTCCCACCACGATGCGGCTGCTCCTGTAAGGTAATGTGGTGCATACAATACTTTTTCATGGTCTGAACACTGTGCGATAATTAATTTTCTCTCCATGTCTCGAAGCCAGTCGTCGGCCTCAAGAGGCTTGTCAGTATGGAAAAATGTTGGAGGACGCGTCTTCTGTAACTCAGATAATTTGGATTGCGGTTGATACTGACCACGGTTACTTCCCATATTGATGAATTGGTTCATCATTTCCTGGTGTTGTTGCTGACTCTGTTCATACAGACGACACACTTGTGTAAAAGCTGTTTCACTGTCCGGTTGACTTGTCTGACCCTGAGTGAAATTGTGGTTTTGCGGTGTGCCATAATTTTCTTCTGGCTGATTTGGCATGGAGCGCGTCCAAGGACGAGACATCTTTCACTCTGGGGATATATTTTGTGAAACTCGTAAGACAAGGAAGAGAGTCGCAAAAGTCAATAAAATCACACACAAAGAACATTTTTAAAACTCCAGGATATTTTTGGAAACACACGATTGCGCGCGGAGAAGGACTATTACATATCTTACACGCAAGCATAATCATACATTACATCACTCAGGATATGCGTACATAATCCTGACATGTTATTTAAACTAGTGCACTCCTCCAGATCCTACATGATGCGCAAACAGGCTACTTCTCACAACCTATGTACATATAAACATATTACACAAGTCGATACATCGCATGGCGTCTACGCGTACTCAGTCGGAGATGGTGAGGATCTCCCTTGGCCTGCCGAGGGTGAGACGCAGTGACGCTGGGGAATCAACTTCCTCCTCGCTAATAGGTTCTAGACGAGGAATGTTGCGTTGAGCTGATGGAGCAAGTGCCGTCGGCGGAGTAACCTGAATAAGAGTGGGCGGAATAGGTGGAGTAGCACGTATGGGAGTGGGTGCAAAAAGTGGTGCAGCGCGAACGGGAGTGGGTGCAATAGCCTGGTTAAATTCCTCAGTGGTAGGCAGACGACGAGCAGTGGCGAGAATGGTAGGTGAATGAGAAGCTGAGGACGAGATAAAAGTCAGTGGTGGAGCGGTGTGTAGGAGTTCCCTCCTGTTAGCAGCACAGCCATGAACTGAGTCCATGCGGGAAGCTACGAGGTCGTCCACCATGCTGTCGAAGGCTGCCTCCAGGGCTCGGAGGTACTCGACAAGCATCTCAAAGGCCTCGTCTCGCTCTCCTCTACGGCAAGAGAATGAGTAGTGACAAGTGTAAGGCACATGGCATGGAAGGTAGCGGTAGCGACGGGTCTTCATTGCAGGAAGGACATCCCGAAGACGAGCTACCGCCTCGCGGGCTGCCATCTGCATAGCATGCCTCTCTGTAGGCATGGCTCGCCCCAAGAAACGGAAGCGGCTCATCTCAACACGCCCTCCCCTGAACTGCACTGCGGCCTGGTGCATGGTCAGACTGTCGTTGATCTTGTGCGGATAAAGTGTGAAGACTGGGTGCACGGATGGCCCCATCGCGACCTGAACAATGAAGGAGAGGAGTTTGACGAACCCCTCGGGCACGTTGGCGAACATTTGAGACTCGCAGTCGCTGCCGGCCATCTACAAAAGTAGGCAAAAATTCTGAGTGATCAGATCATAAATTTTTATGCTGACTATCAGAAAAATGACTACATTTGTAAAAACATGAATAAACTCTATCGTGCTAATAACTAAATTAGCGATCGCACCTAGTGGCTTCCTACAGTCAGCCTGGCTCTGGTTACCAAGTCTGTCACGACCGACTTTTTCAATAAATAATTATTGAGAAAATCGATCTTTAAATTCCAGTATAGGAAAAGTCATCCTCACTAGTAGACAAATACTTGATGAATAGAGGACCAGTAGCATTATAATACAGGGTTGAGCTAAGGCTGCTCAACAATTATTACAAACTCGCCAATATCTTACATAAGGGCGGTTATAACACAAGGTGTGGTGGCATGCTACTAGCTCGAGGAAAAAGTGGTGGATAACTTGACTCCTAACTGGCAGCTCATCGAGCGTCGAGGTGAGGCTCGATGGATTTATTTCTGGGGTTGCGGAAGCGGATAATACAATGACCAAACAGGATCGCACGGGACTGACTGGGACTCCTCTAGGCGTCGGAATCGCTATCAAACTCTTCATCCATGAGATCTCCTTCATCAACATCTGGCCAAATCAACAAGCCAGGTGATTACTTTGAAAGTACTCGCAAGACAGTTCGAACAAAAGATATAATCAATGAATGCATGAATGCGTCATGAATATGAATAATGATGCTCTTCTCAACAATAATATTATTTCATGACTTGTTAAATAAAATAAATAACTAAAACTGATCGGGTGTCTGGAGCGACGCCTCGACAGGTAAACAAATAAAATGCATGCCGCAGTCGGGCGTCTAAGCGACACCACATAAAGGGCTTAAAAGAAATGCCGCAGTCGGGCGTCTTAGCGACACCACATAAAGGGCTTAAAAGAAAATACCACTGTCGGATATCTAAGCGACGTCACAGACAGGGTTTATAAAAGAAATGCCACAGTCAGACATCTGAGTGACGTCACAAAAAGGGCTTATAAAAGAAATGTCACCGTCGGACATCTGAGCGACGTCACAGACAGGGCTTACAAAAGAAATGCCACCGTCGGACATCCGAGCGATGTCACAGACAGGGCTTACAAAAGAAATGCCACCGTCGGACATCTGAACGACATCACAAACAGGACTTACAATAAATGTAATTAACAAGAATTCCACCGTCGGATGTCTGAGCGACATCACAAACAGGACTTACAATAAACGTAAATAACAAGATTAGTCCATCCACAAGAATAATCTTTAACCGGATTTATCACACATGTATTCCACCGGGGTTTTTGTCACCGAGACTGATATCTGACAAGATAAGATGAATATAGTACTTGAACAAAGTACAAGATAATTAAAAGAATTTGAGACTCTGCAGATTTTGGATGAACTGAACACAGCCAACGGATTTCCGTAGTCTTGAAGGACTAGTTTCGTTTACGGTATTTCAGTAGAAACACATTTAACTAGTACACACCCATTTCACCTCACGATGCCAGGAATCACCCTGGACAACGTCCAAGAAAAACTTCGAGACGGGGAGGCCACAACCTCGAGTAGCATGGGATCAAATTTCTATACGCGCGCTCTAAGGGGTGCCCCCCTCTCGGTCCCAACCGGAAACACCCATGCCCCCTGACCGGATGACGGGCTTTAATCCAGGGCCATGGAACCCTCATCCCGGCCTCTCTATTTGGTGTGTACCAGGAAAACGATTTGCAACTTACTATGCCATATTCCTTTCGGAAAACATGTGACAGTACATGAAGGGATGAATGGAAATGTGATTTTTTCACGATGACACGGAAGTCAAATAATCTGGCATAAGACTGGCATGTCACAACACTGCCATCTTACCCATCCTCATGCCAACACATGGCCATGCAAATATGTATCCAACAACATAATGCTTTCCGAAACTTACTTTCCACTTATGTGCATGAAATATAACATTCAAAGAAATGTTCATAAACATGCCATGACTATACTAAAAATCCAAACATGAAACAACCACTCATCATATCAAGAGTTCAAACATGTTTGCCTGGTTCGGAGTAGTCGGAGTTTAACTGTGTGAAGTTTGCAGCTCCGTCACCTCCTCCGGTATCTACGGTATAAGAAAAATACGTACGCAACGTAAATACCGTGAGTGTACAGAAAAGTGTTCCAAATATTTTTCAAATAAATATGACAAAAAACTAGACAGAAAAATAAAGATGACAGAAAAAGGAATCAATCAAATATCATTTTCTATTTAAAGTTATAAGAGTTTTGGTCCAATGACCCATCTGTAATGAAACAGAAAGTTTCCAGGGGGCTCTGTGAAAAAATCCAGAAAAACGTTTCGTTTAAAAGAAATGACTGAGAGGCTGACAGGCGGGCTCCACCTGTCAGGTTTGAAATTTCAAACGGGGAAAACAGAGCGCGACGGCGCCCGAGAGGTGCGGTGGTCGCCGGTGGCGATCCACGGCGAGGCAAGGTGATCGGGGGTTACCTTCGGGATCAGTGCACCGATCCCCTCTGTGGGTGGTGGTGGTGGTCGCCGGCGAGCACCGTGTCGACGGCGGCCCTTGCTCCGGCGGATGGCGGTTCGGGTAGTCGTGGATCTCGCCGGAGGGAGCTGCGGTGTTCAAATTGAAGAGGGGATTAGCCTACTGGAGGCGGTACGAGGCTACGGGCAAGAGCAGGGCGGCGGAGGAGTTCTCACCGAAGAGAACTTTGCCGGAGCCCGAGGCGGACGGAGGTGGCCGGAGTCGAAGAAGAAAGGCCCCTCGAGGCTCTCCCAGTGGCTAGGCGGGGTCTAGTGAGGTGGTGGAGTCGTGCGGGGGCGAGAGCAAGCTCGGGGAGTGCTATTTATAGCTGGCCCGAGGCGGTTGCCGTGAACAGATAAGTCCGGCGATTGATTACCGCGGCGCTGTTGCGAGACGGTTGGCTTAGGGGCTTGAGCATCGCCTAGGTGGAGCAGTGGTGCCATTTCGGCGTCCAGCTCAGCGAGGGAGGGAGGTTTACGGCCTGCCCTCGACGGAACAGCAGCACGGCCCGTCAACCACGGCGACGGTGCTGCATGCGTGCGCTGGCAAGGAGATGGCCACGCGGAGCTACCAGGGGGATTGGGCGGTTCCAAACGGCGTTCTGCCGCGGTGTTGTCCCCTGTCGGCCTTTACGGTGGCTCGGCCGCCGCAAAGCACGCCGGCACAGGCGGGCCAGGGCGCCACCGACGCCTGGAAGGCGCCAAGCGCGCGTGTGGAGCTCCGGACAAGAGGGAGGGGCTGCGAGCATCGAGCCAAACGCACAGTGGGCATGTGACTGAAGTTCTGTCGGAGAAACGACACTGAACTTTTTGAATTTACTGAATATGAACAAAACAGTGCATGCCACGTGTTCGACAGAATGATCCTGGCATCTAGGGATTTTTCCTTGAGCTGATTTTTGGTGGAGAGGTCTCTCATTGCAACTAGAGGTTGCCTGAATTTTGGTGGAATTTTTGGAGAAGTGTAGATATGAATTTCACCAAATTTGGCAAATCTTGTCCAAACTTGCAGTGAGTGAAATTTGAAATATTTGAAAAGAAGAAGAGTGGATCAAGATGGTTCTAGGTTGTGGGTGCTAAGGACTATCCAGAGGTGTTGAGTTGAGGTCAAAAATCAAATGCATTAGGGTACTTGCTTTGCAAATCACCTAGGCTCAAAAGAAAAGACAGAATTATTTTGGAAAGAGAAATAATTGGAATAAGTTCCAAAAATGGATTTTATTAGTTTGGACAGAATGTTTGGGTTGTACCCAAGTGGGAGGAGGGGTTTTTGGGGGAGTTTTACCATAAGAAGCATGGTAAACAAGAGTGGATCAAAATCAAATGAAAGCCCAAAAACAAAAGATTTTCTTTTTAAAAGAAACTAAATCCAAGAAAATATTTTTGAGAGGGCAACTCGGCAAGAGGGTTTTTAAGAAGGGTTTAAATGACCTTCTTCAAACCAAGCAAGGCTCTTTCTGAAAACAAAAATCAGAAAATTTTTGGAGTGTCACAGCCCGTTATTCAGTTGGGCCGTTTACAGCCCATGTTATCTTTCGGCCTTCTTAGAGCCCATTTATTCTTGGGCTTATTTGTAGCATTCGGTTACTTACGACTCGTTACTGCCATTTTCTGCTTGTGGGCCAAATTCAGCACGTCGTTACAGTCGGCCCGTTTGTGGTTCGTTAGTCTGTTGGGCCATTTTCATAGCATCACCAAATACGGCCTATTAACGGCCCATTATGGTCAGCCAATAAAACATACGATTTCCATTATAGGCCCGTCTATGGCCCATTAAAGGCCGGTACAAGACCCATAAATGAGTCGGCGGCCCATGGATCCTACGTGACGTAGAAGGCCCATGGATCCTGCGAGACATAGAAGGCCCATGGACACTGCGAGATGTAGAAGGCCCATGGATCCTGCGAGACGTAGAAGGCCCATGGATCCTACGAGACGTAGAAGGCCCATGGTCGGGCAAGTTGGCCCCCATTTTAACGATATAGCATATTCAAAGAATCATCCTACTCAATACTATCACCTCTAAAAAGCATACACTATACAACAAAGAGATCAAGGCATAGAAAGGTAGAATAATCCTACACTATACAATAAAGAAATTACAGCCGATTATACCCACTGGGCATTATGGTACGGCACAGGTGATAATAAAGCATACACAAACAGCAAATTACATACACTGGGCAAATACGGCTCATACATCATGGACGAGCATCAACTTAACTCCATTTGAACTATAATCTCTTCAGGAAATAGGATTGGCCAGATTCAGATAGCACAAATTTCAGTCTGCAAAATCTCCAATTCCTTCATGGTTACCTCGGTGTCTTGTTTCATTTTTTTGACTCATGCATCGAATACCTGCATGTCCAGTCTCAACTTGTTGATTATACATTGACAATCATGTACACGTTGTCTTGCCACCTCTAGTTGATGCTTGAGAACATCAGCACATTCCAATTCCAATCCATAATCATTCGGTAATGGCCATGCCGCACTACTCGCAGATTTTTGTGTTGATGTCACTTCATCCTGAAATGTTTCTGTAAGTACACATGACTAGGGCAAAAATATAGTTACAATAGTGAAGCGAACAAGACACTATTTTGTACTACATGGCAAAACAGGACTAACAATAATGTTACATGTCACTTTCACAAAAAAAATGTTACACGTCATGAAGCATAAGCAGTTGATATTTTAAAAATTATAAAAAAAGATAGTCTATGCAGCCTGCATACAGAAATCCCTCTTAGCTCACCAGAGGAGCATGATGTTGGGGCCCAATCGAAAACACAGACAAGTTACAAATTTAGACAGCATGTTGTGTATAAGTAAGCAAGCAGCTGGCCATTTTGTACCTCAATTAAAGTCTTAGGGAGCATAATGAACAGCAGAGGGTTTCATACAAACATACTACAGCAGGCAAAACTATGCAATCATTAGCATAGTATAAACTAGATTGTGAGCCTCATGCAATAATAGTTGGTTAATAAACTTCAAAGCTTCAGGCACACTTCGGCAGAGTAATTAAATGGTAAGGCCTTTAATTATGTCAACTAATAGTGATACAAGTACCGAACATCAGGCATAATTATTTGGGCATCTCATTAAGTGAGGACAAATAAAGCAATTGAAAAGAGAAAATTAACTATGCCTGAAACAAACAAGGAATTGAACTGTTGAGTTGCATACAGTGACTTACCTTAGCAGGTTGAAGAGGCTCAGCGCAGCTCCTACTTCTTTTGCAAGGCTCCTTCCTAACATCTTGTACTTGGAAATCCTCAATCTTATCTTCATTGCACCCCCTCTGCAAGGTGACACAAACTAGTTACTCGTCTCCTTGAAGATAAATATGCATACTTTCCAGTCTGTGAACACAAAAGGATGAGATTATAACAAAACAACACCACATAATGAAACATGCCGCATCTCTTGCACTTGCACACAATGAAATGAGCATTTACTATGTCTGCACTATGTAAAAACTAGGCATACCTTCAAACTGGATCTCCAGGTACTCTTGGAGAGCCTACTGTAGTGTACAGCCAAACCTTTATTCACCTATGAGTTAGACAAGGCCCCACTACAGCAGCCCTTAGTGTTTCAATCGTTGACAAGCTCTGTTAGAGTGTTAGGTCAAGAACAGCAAGTAATCAAAGCAAACAGTCCTAGTATGGCTGGTTGATGCAAACAAGCAATTGAACAGATGTGTGAGCAAAGCTTACATATCAAGAAAAGAAGCAAAGAAGGAGGCTTAAAGACCATCACTTGACTGACCAGATTTAAGGGGCATTTAAACATCATGTGCAACGTATGAACTAACATAAACATTGCATATTCCAGATTCTACAATGGAATGCACATGTATTAGGTTATGCCATGTATGATGATGCCGAAATGTACAGATAGCAGGCAGGAGTGATTCATCATTGCACGCACAATTGAGTTGCAGGTTAAGGGCCAGTTCGATTCCACCTTTTTAGGGTATATTGTCAAAATAACCAATAAAAGATGTAAAGAAGTCATTTTTGAGTTATGGGCTTGGGCTTAACTAATTTCGCTTTGGAGGGGGGTGTTTCGGGTAGAACCTCACTAAAAATTGAAGGGGAGGGGAATGATGAGTTGCTACAAGCTGCTCCTGCTGCTGCTATATGATGAATTGCTATGAGCTGCTCCTGCTGCTGCTATATGATGAATAGCTATGAGCTGCTATTGGTATATGATGAATTGCAGACTGTTGCTGTTGTATGATGAGTTGCTATGAGCTGCTGCTGCTGCTATATGATGAGTTGCTACAAGCTGCTCCTGCTGCTGCTATATGATGAATTGCTATGAGCTTCTCCTGCTGCTGCTATATGATGAATTGCTATGAGCTGTTGCTGGTATATGATGAATTGCAGACTGCTGCTGCTGTATGATGAGTTGCTATGAGCTGCTGCTGCTGCTGCTATATGATGTTTTCAGGTGGTGGTGCTATATGATAATAACCAACCACTTGGACCATCGAATTTCAACAAATAATTGTTCTTCATTTAAATGTGGGTCATGTGTTCTTCGTTTAAATTAGGCAATGGGATCTCTATGAAAAACATTGACCAAAGTGATTTGTGCCAAGTAGATGGTATCTTTGTATTTGCATTTTGAGCAAATAGTGATGGTCTGTTTTCCTATCATATTAATTACTGCACTGGGTTCAATTTGTGATGTTTGCAAGTCAAACTAATTTCCATATGTGCAGCAAAATGAAAAATATATATAATGCAATCTAGACTTTCCATTGATCATACCAAAGATAAGCTGAAAACGCAATGAAAAGAACAGGTTGGCGTATTACATGGAGCTTATATTCACAGGTGCTTATTTTCTTAGGACAACTCGTAATAACTGTCCCTTAGAAACTTGGCTAATAGAACTGGCATACAAATAACATGTCACGATGATTGCAATGGAGGAGTGACGTACCATAGCACACAGTATAGGCTCACCGCTGCCTCTCCTTTTTTTGCGATGTTCCATGAAATTGCCACATACATCTTGTACTTTTTCATTGTGTAACCCTATCTGCAAGTTGACACGGCTAATTTCAGACATCTCTACATGATACTACATTGCATATCCCTTGCGCATATTTAAACCACCAATTAACGATTGTGTGCGTACCATAAACTAGCCATGACTCTGTATGCTGGACTGGCAGGCACTCTAAGGGAGCCTAATGTAGTGCACTGGAATTCCTACATGCCGCCTACAATTTTGTGTAATGTACTGCCCCTGTTCCTAAATATATGTCTTTGTAGAGATTCCAGTATGGACCACATACAGATGTATATAGATGCATTTTCGAGTGTGAATTCACTCATTTTTCTTTGTATGTAGCCTATAGTGGAATCTCTAGAAAGACTTATATTTAGGAACAGAGGTACGAGGTAGTATCATGTATGACATCTACATATCTAATTTAGCAGCCAGTAGTAGAAATCATTATCTGCACAAAGGGATTACTGGTCGAAAATACTAGCAAAGCACGCTGGCAGGCACAGAACAATACAAGAGAGAGAGAGACGCGCTTACAAGATCATAGCAATGCCTCAGTCTAGGATCTTGGTTGGCCAAGCTGTTAGATCCAGAAGAAACATCGTCCTTGTAGTTTTTGCCAGCTGCATAACAGGTAACAGCGACCAGTTAGTATATTTGAAGTACATCGGGCAGGTGATGCTGGACGGGTTTAAAGGTGACAAGTACCTAGGCCGTGGCGGGTGCTTGGCATCTCTCCAGACGGTGGGAATCAGGTTAGAAACGTCGAGGGTGATAACGCTGCGATGGCTGTCGGGGTCCGTTAAGGAGATCTAGAATCATCGAGTTGGGTGTTTGTGGAGCGGCTCCGGTAGGGTGGACTACGGTTTGGGCGAAGCGGGTCTGTGGCCGTGGATGAGGGCGTAGGTGAAGCTGCTCCGGTGGTTGGGTTAAGGATGGTGTTGATGACGCAGATCTGCGGTCGTGGACGGGGCATCAGAAGCTGCTCCGGTGGTTGGGTTAAGGATGGTGTTGACGATGCGGATCTGCGGCTGTGTACGAGGCGTCAGAAGCTGCTCCGGTGGTTGGGTTAAGGGTGGTGTCGACGATGCGGATCTGCGGCCGTGGACGGGGCATCAGAAGCTACTCCGGTAGGTTGGATGAGGGTGCGAGGAAGCTGATCTGAGGCCGTGGACTTGTGAGTTGGCAAAGCGGCCCCGGTAGGGTTTAGAATGGTATAGGCGAAGCTACTCCGGTAGGGTTGACACTGGTGTCGGCGAAGCGGCTCCGGTAGGGTTGAGGAAGGTGTCGGCGAAGCGCCTCCGGTAGGGTTGAGGAAGGTGTCGGCGAAGAGGATCAGAGGCCGTCGACGGGGGCGTCGGTGGGGCAGCTCCGGGGGTGTGGACGAAGCGTCTCCGGTGGGGAGGATGAATGAGCCGCTGCAGATGCGCGGCGGTTGACGAGAGTACCGGCGAAGCAGATCCGGCGCCGTGGACAAGTCCGGCACTAAATGGGCTGTGGTACAGTGGTGGATGAGTAGTCTACTTGTTTCTAGGGGAGGTGGGAGGGGTAGATGCGGCCGCAGAAGCAGATCCGGTGAGGTGGACGCCGCTGGCAGTGAATGGGCTATGGTACACCGATGGATGAGTAGTCTAGGGTTTTGAGAGGGGAGGGGAGAAAGGGCGATGAAGTACGGACGCCATTATGTAAGATGCTCTGGTGCTGTGGAGTTAGTCATTTTTGCGGGAGGAGGGGAGAGGAAATGGGGGTGGCGTGTAGTGGGGGGAACCGGAAGTTACCAAAGCAGCCCCGACCTATCATGTAGATGAGGGCGGTATTGTAACTGTTGGTCTTCGTGCACCAAGGACAAAAGGGGGATTTCGCATGCTAAACACTAAGGTGGCGGAAATTTTAGAAGGAGGCGGGAGATTTTTCCTCCCGCGGGATCGCTCGTATCCAGTTTCAACTAATTTTGGACCGTGCTAGCGGGAAGGTCATGCTAGACTGTGTACACGGGGCACGCGTCAGCAATTAATAACTAGTGTGAAGTCCACCCCAGAAAAAAAAGACAATAACTCGGGATGATGCGCCGATAACTTGGACGTTCACACGGGCGCGGCCAATCGTACGGGTGTAGTGGCGCGTTCACAAAAAAAGGGATCAAACGCTCAGCCTATGTATTTCTCGTGTAAATAGATAATTTAGTGCCATTGGTTATTTACTTTAAACATAATGCACTGACGTGTTAGTGTAGAGGTGCACAAAAAGAAATGGATATTGTAGTTAGCTACTTAAAAGTGTTACCTCATATGATTACATAGCCGCCATTTCATAAATTGCGTAACCATTGAATTCATATATGAATATTAAATATATATTACTTCAAAATAGAAACTTAAATCATCCAAGACTAATGAATTTGAATGCAAGAGTAACAATGGTGCATGTGCATGATAGCTACATTGGTTGTTTCAAGAAACATCACTGTAACTTTTGCATGCACAACTGAAAAAGGTTTGTTTAAATAGGAAAAAAATGTGATATGTGAGTGTCCAATCTTTATAGCGTTGAATCGATATTGTACCTTTGGCCACGATATGAAGTAGATATTGACTTATGTTCAAGCGATGCACGTCCACGGTCGCTAGATAGTGATACGTGAATGAATTGTGCAATCTCTCTCTCACGAATACATATCTCATTTCCCTGTGGGCATCGGAATCACACACGCGCACTTCGTGTATTTCTCTCCCTCCGTCAGGGTTAAATTCGTCTTTCTACCCCGTCCTACAAGTCTCTCACACAGAAACAGACACGCTCTCTATGTCTAACACGCCCACCCCTTTAATTCCGCCCACCCACAGCCACTAATGTCTCAAAGTATAATAATGTCTCTCACACATATGCTATCTACCTATCCCTTAATATAGCTAGATTTGTGTCACACAAACTCCTTCTCCCTACTTGCAAGATGCCCATGTGCGTTGCACGGAACATCAAGATGCATTTGTATGAGAAGTTTATCTTGTGGGGAAAAAGGATGAACGAGGGAATGCCTTATTTGCAAATGCGGAGAGGGGTGTGGGTATCTTTTT
This sequence comes from Triticum aestivum, assembly GCF_018294505.1. NCBI lineage: Eukaryota > Viridiplantae > Streptophyta > Magnoliopsida > Poales > Poaceae > Triticum > Triticum aestivum. The sequence goes on along the minus strand of NC_057810.1, from coordinate 70,235,363 downwards.
GCAAAATTGCCATATTTTCCTTCATGTCCGTCGGATATAAATCGGATGGCCTCTATTGCAGGATGGCAGGAACACCATCATCACCAACTCTGTTTTTTATAAGAGTAGAGATATGTGAGTGTCACTGCCCCCTCCCCCCCCCCACACACACACTTCCCAACACCGAAGGAGTAGGGTGACACCTCGATCTTGATACTAATCTATCGACTGGCTTCTCTCTCAAACATACACACACACACACTACCCGGCACCGAAGGACTAGGGTGACACCTCGATCTTGATACTAATCTATCAACTGGATTCTCTCTCAAACATACACACACACACTACCCGGCACTGAAGGAGTAGGGTGGCACATCGATCTTGATAAGAATCTATCGACTCCTCTTTCAAACACACACACACACGCTAGTTGTGCCTCTATGTCTACCACGCACACTCTCGATGCGTCTTTCTCTCCCTCCCCCCCCCCCCACCCAGCAATGACAGCAGAAGGGTGACAACTCGATCTGATCATAATCTGTCAATTGGTTTCTCTCTCAAACACTGTGTCTCGGTGCCTCGCTCGGTAGCCCCCTCGATATGTAGACTTCTCGCGCGTGCACAATTGTAGTGACGATGACGCTGAACCCAGTGTGCCTTGTTTTTACCGGCCTCATGTGATAGTTTTCACCCTGTTTTTTATTAATTAACAAGGCAACATTTTCTTTGTTACTACTCCTACTAGTAATCTGAAATCATTCGGCGCAGACATAAAACATATCACTTCAACCCAATTATCGCAGCAACTACTTTAAAAGAAATTAGCTAGCTGCCCGTGCGTTGCACGGAACATCAAGATGCATTTGTATGAGTAGTTTATCTTGTGATAGAAAAGGCTGAACGAGGGAAGGCCTTATTTGCGAATGTGGAGAGATGTGTGGGTATATTTTTGCAAAATTGCCATAGTTTCTTTCCTATCCGTTAGATATAAATCCGACGGCCTATATTGCAGGATGGCATGCACACCATCATCACCAACTCTGTTTTCTACTCCCTCCGTCCGAAAATACTTGTCATCAAAATGGATAAAAATAGATGTATCTAAAACTAAAATACATCTAGATACATTTCCTTTTATCCATTTTGATGACAAGTATTTCCGGACGGAGGGAGTATTTGTCTTTTTAGAGATTTCAACAAGTGACTATGACCGGACCTTACCAACATACTCAAAAAAGTAGTCCATAATTTTGATGTTACCCTCTTTTCTTGGCAGTGCAGTGCCATCTAGATACCTCATAAATACATCAAGGACAAATCTGACCCCTTCCCGAAAAGACATACGTAGCAAAATGAGTGAATCTACACTCTAAAATATGTCTACATACACATCCGTATGTGGTAGTCCATTTGAAATCTGAAAAAGACAAATATTTAGGAACGAATGGAGTATATATAAGAGTAGACATGGATATATATCTCCAGCATGGTCTACAACAAAAATGTGCTGGGCTGGTTAGCGCCGGATGCTCGCAACGCGATGACATGAGTTCGAATTCTATCTTTTAACTTTAGATTTGTATATTATATATTACTCTACTTATTTACTCCCTCCGTTCCTAAATATTTGTCTTTCTAAAAATTTCAACAAGTGACTACATACGGAACAAAATGAGTGAATCTACACTCTAAAATATGTCAATATACATCTGTATGTAGTAGTCCATTTGAAATCTCGAAAAAGACAAATATTTAGGAACAGAGGGAGTAATATATACTTCTTCCGCTACTCTACTGACAGTGGAACCCACAGAGTACTTAGAATATTAAGGATGGACTTGTTTCTTTTTAACTTTCTGTATGAAGCTGTAGCCACCCTGCAAGTCACGTGTACACTATACATTCAATTAACTTTTTATAGAGGGACAATCATATAGGCAATTAACTCAAATGGATTGGATGTCACTCTATTATTTCCAGCATAAAGAGCATCTCCAATGGCAGCCGGCAAATTTCCTCCCACTTCCTTCTGCGGAGGACGACATCAAACGCCAGCGGTATACATTTTTACAACTCTAACCAACCAGATGAAATTCGTGCAAACACGGACTGACTTCATATAAGCATGAAGGATTTCGTATAAAAAAGCCGGATCTTCATATAAACATGATGGATTTCATTACATTTACATGAACTAAGAGGTGCCAATCCGGCTCTATTGTATAATTAATACTCCCTCCGTCCGGAAATACTTGTCCTAGAAATGGATATATCTAGACTTATTTTAGTTCTAAATGGCCGCCCGTGGATCCCTTTGTCTTCCTCATGTCCGTCAGACACTTGCGGGGTCGACGAAGGTCCTCGGAAGAGATGAAGCAGCAAAGAAACCACCTGAATCCACGGTCGTCGCCTCGGCGGTGGCCTTCATGGGTCCCAAGTGGCGGCAGCCTCCCGTGTTCTACTTCTCCTCGATGATGGCGGCGGACAGGGAGAAGCTGGCCACCGACTGGTCGCTCTCCACGCACTCGGCTTCTGTCTCTGCCTGCATGGCGCTGCCACAGGCACGGGAGGCGCGCCCACAGACACGGGAGGCGCAGCCACTGCAGACACTGGTGGCGCGGTACGACGCGGCAGCGACGGCGCCCGTACCGGCGTGCTCGCCGCCGTGTCGGCATGGAGCAACTCGCCACTCCTCATCGAGCTGAACTGGAGCGGCAAGTTGCTGAACCACGCGCCTGCTTGGGGCGGCAACTGGCTCCGTCGGGCCAAGCGAGGTTGGTGAAGCACCGAGCGGCCTCGCCCGTATCCGGAGGGCTCGGCGGGCCACCCAGCCGGGTAATATGCCGGAGAACGGCTCATCGGAAGGGTGGAGAAAATGGTGAAGGAGGAGATGGGGGAGCGGCGGAGGGGTGCAATTCTTTCCTGCTATCTGTCTGGCCTCGTGTAAATGCGGACGGTAGGATCTTGGCCGGTGTCTGTCCTCGTTTAAACTGAGGGCGGACGGGAGGAGCTCGGCCGGTGTTGCGTTTAATTCCGGCCCGCTCATGAACGGACGTGTGGCCGGAGTAGGATTCTCGGTTTGCATGCGGGTTTAATGGAGGGGTTTAATGGAGGCGTTGGGCGTGCAGCGGGCGGTGTAGTACTATTCGATTTGACAACGTTAATGAGCCGTCAAATGCCCTCGCCTCTCCTCTCGTGAAATCGACCGAGCTAGACTACCCCGCCCTTTAGCCTTTTAAAAAATGTATATCACTATAGGAATCTGCTACTTTGCCATCTGCCACGGCGGACGACATAGGCACGGATGGCGGACGACAAAGACCTTTGCCGTCCGCCGCGGACGGCAAAAGGTGACGGCAAAGTAGGGGACGGCAAAGAGCTATGTTGCCGTCTGCTTCGGGCAGCTGACGGCAAACGGGCCTTTGCCATCAGCAGCGGACGGCAAAGAAGACGGACGGCAATAAATGCGTTGTTACTCCGTTAGGTAGTTAACGGCAGGCCTTTGCCGTCCGCTGCGGACGAGAAAGCCTTTGCCGTCAGCTGCTGATGGCAAACTGACCAAATTGGTCAGCCTCCCAGGAAGCACAGTTGCCTACCACATGGCCTCTTTGCCGACCGCTGCTGATGGCAAAGAACCCTTTGTCGTCGGTGGCAGACGGCAAAGAGCCTGCATATAGTCTCTTTTTTCTGTTTTTTTTAATCCAACAATTTTCACAGCAAATATATATGACATATATAGATATATTTACATATTACATATCCAGCACATAAGTTTCATATCACATATCACATCAGTTTCATCCATACACATTGTTCATACATAAGCAAGTTCCATCCATACACATTGTTCATACATAAGCAAGTTCCATCCATATAAATATTACAATGCAAAGTTTCGTCAAGATAGCAAGTTCTATCATAGCAAGCTAGATACAATGCAAAGTTTCATCAAAGGAAAAGCAAGCACTCCATCATAGCAAGCTAGCTTCCATGAAGTGAATGAAATCTGCAAAATGGTAAATAAGAAAGTTAGAAATAGGTGACTAGAACAAGAAGAAGACTAGAACAAGAAGTATATGTCATTTATGAGCTAACTTAGGTGAAATGGATCATATATGAGCTAACAAAGTTGAAATGGGTTGTTTATGAGCTTACTTAGTTGAAATGGATCATTTATGAGCTAACTTAGGTGAAATGGATCATATATGAGCTAACAAAGTTGAAATGGGTTGTTTATGAGCTAACTTAGTTGAAATGGATCATTTATGAGCTAACTTAGTTGAAATGGGTCGTTTATGAGCTAACTTAGGTGAAATGGATCGTTTATGAGCTAACTTAGGTGAAATGGATCGTTTTTTAGCTAACTTAGGTGAAATGAATCATTTATGAGCTTTTATGAGCTAACTTAGTTGAAATGGGTCATTTATGACCTAACTTAGGTGAAATGGATCATTTAAGAGCTAATTTAAGTGAAATGGATCGTTTTTAGCTAACTTAGGTGAAATTGATCATTTAGGAGCAAATCTAGGTGAAATGGGTGATTTTGGAGCTAACCTACGTGAAATGGGTCATTTTGGAGCTAACCTAGGTGAAATGAGTCATTTTGGAGCTAACCTAGGTGAAATGGGTCATTTTAGAGCTAACATAGGTAAAATGGATCATTTACGAGCTAATCTACTAAAATAGGTCATTTTAGAGCTAACTTGGATAAATTGGATCACTTGTAAGCTAACTAAGGTAAAATGAGTCATATTAGAGCTAACTTAGGTAAAATGGGTCGTTTATGAGCTAACTAAGTTAATTATGCAATTTTTGACATAAGTAAGCTTATTAAGTCATTTTGAAGGAAAAGAAGCTAACTCTAGGTCATTATGGTAAGCATATTGGAGGAAATAAAGCTAAGTCTAAGTCTAGAGAAACTTACCGTGATCAGGGAGGTGGAGGAGCGGGCTGGCTCGTGCCGGTAGCTGGAGAAGGATCGTGCGATGCGTTTCTAGAGTTAAGCTGCACCAAAGATCATTTCCAATGTCTCGTTAGCATTATGACACTCAAATGTTAAGACTAGCAAGTAATGTCCATTCAAATTAAACTCACCGTGCTCCCAGGAGCAATCACTGGCATCGGCGGAGCGGTCTGACCGGACTTCTCGCACACAAACTGCACATTTGGTTTTCACAACAGAGTCATACTAGTTAGTAATGAGACTCAAATGTTAAGACTAGCAAGTAATCTGCAGAAGAAACTTACCACAAGGAGCTCATACATGGCCCTTGCCTGCATGTCATTCCGTGCCCTCTCCTCCTCCATCATCTTTGTCATCCTCTCCTCCAACTCCCGCTGCCTCTCCGCCGCCTTCGCCAGAAGTTTCTCCGTTCTATCTCTCTCACTCTATATAGCAGCCTGCAACACCACTCACATGACCATTTGTAATCATTGATGGAAGCGCACACAATGTAATGGAGAAAGATAGCTGAGTACGTATAACTATCCTTGATGGCGAGTTGGACTGGCCCTTCACGAGGCCTTCACTACTAGAAAAAGGGCTATAGATGGGATTGACACTAATGGCGCACCAGAGAGTAGGTGCGCCATTAGTATATACTAATGGCGCATCACCTTCTGATACGTCATTAGAGTTGAAACTACTAATGGCGCACCAGGCAAAGAGTGCGCCATTAGTATCAAATTTTTTTTTGAACTAGCGCGCCTGTCCAAACATACTAATGGCGCATCAAGATAAAGTGCTCCATTAGTACTTGTAACTACTAATGGCGCACCGGGAAAAGGGTGCGCCATTAGTACCAAAAAAATTTTTTTGAACTAGTGCGCCTGTCCAAACATACTAATGGCGCATCCGGACGTAGTGCACCATTAGTAGTTGTAACTACTAATGGCGAATGGTGCAAAGGGTGCGCCATTAGTATTAATTTTTTTAACTAGTGCGACTGTCCAAACATACTAATGGCGCATCAGGATAAAGTGCGCCATTAGTAGTTTAATCTAGTAATGGCGCGCTGCGGATCAGTGCGCCATTAGTATTTTTTTTGCAAAACTACTAATGGCGCACCGCCAGAAGGTGCGCCATTAGTTACCTGGATTACTAATGGCGCATTTAGTGCTGGTGCGCCATTAGTAAGTGGGCAGCAACAAGATATAGCAGAACTCGGTCGCATTACAGGAGAAGAAGAAGGCACACAAAAGAAAGACTAACAAGGGTGCGAGCCAGCCGGCACCGAGTACGATCCGTGCTCAGGACGGGCCACCTTCACCTGAGGATATCTCGAGGAGGGTGCATGTGGCGGGTAGGGCGATGCTACCGACAAATATGCTCAATGCTGCAACCGGTGCTATGCGGAGTCTGCATGACAGTGTTCTTTCTTTGGAGAAGCGGCGTCTTAGAGAGAAGGATGTGGCATACCCGGTTTTCGCGGCCAAGGTGCCAGAGGGCAAGGGCTTTGTGGATAACTCCATCGGGGGTACGATCGTCCTGCGGTTTGATGACATCCACGCTATGTTGAACCTTCATCCGCTGCACTACACCTTTGTTCGGCTATTTTCGCTGAGTATGGAGATGCGGATCATTCGCGACAAGACCCCGGACATCGTGATAGTCGACCCCTTCTACATGCGTGCCAAGATCTTGGGCAGCGCTGGGGACCGGCAAGTCGGGAGTTCTTACCTCGAAGGCGTCATTCTGGCAAACCAAGATAAGGATAACTTCCTCGTGCCTTACTTTCCCGAGTAAGTCCTCCCCTCAACCGCCCCGTAACATATGAATTCTTAGATTTCGATTGTTTTTCTTTTAACATTCCGTGTTTTCTGCAGTGACACACATTTCACGCTCATCCTCCTAAGCCCCAAATATTCCATGGACACGTATTTCGACCCGGACCGTCAGTCGAACGTAGACTACACAAATGTCAAGACGGTTCTTGATGATGTTCTCCCCGGCTATGTCAAATCTGGAGGCACCTTCACCAGGCCTATTCGTAAGTACGGCAAGCACGTGTTCTCCCACAATACGACGTTCTGCTGCGTAAAGCAGCCGCCTGGCGGTCAGAAGGGTGCCTACTACGCCATCCATCACATGCGGGCGATCGTACGGGACCATCATCAACTTCTGCTACCGAGTAGACTCAAAGATTGGGCCGCGAGCGTGTCGGCAATCCAGGACGCGGACATCAGACAAGAATTCTTTCACATCCAGTCGGAGTTTGCGGAAATCATCCATCAAGATGTCCTTCGTACCTCGGGGCAGTTCTACCTCAGAAATCAACCGTCCAACAGTGACATCGACACAATGCTACAAATGCAGGCTGATAACGCCCGTTCTTTCATGACTCCCACGATAGACGGCGGCTTCATCCACGCTTCGGTCCCTTGAGTCGAGTCGAAAGCAGTGATGCTGTGTCTAGTTCTGAAACATCGATTGGCTCATGTTGTAATTAAACTTTAATGAACTTGTAGTATGTCTCTTTGGTTTCGAGAGTCGTTCAACTTAGATGTAATCGATGCTATTAATGTCTTGCTTTTCTCTTCTGATCGTTCTATTGCATACTTATATATTGCTTATGTATTGTCTATGAATTGGTACTAACGTTTCGTTTGGCTAGTGCATAGCGATGCCGACGTATGTCGTGTACAAGGGTAAGGTTCCCGGAGTCTACGACGACTGGGAGGAGTGTCGGAGACAGGTTCACCGATTCAGCGGTAACAGTTACAAAGGGTACACCACTAGGGCCGAGGCCGAATCTAGATACGCCCGCTATCTAGCGAGAGAGGGGAGGGAGCGTTGGAGGAACCGGATGAAGACAAGTTTCATCGTGATGATGCTCATCGTGATGACCGCAACTCTCTTTTATGTGATGGTAGTTTAGATGATCGATATCGACTTGTAATGTGAAGACAAACTCGCTACTCGCGGTCTCGAGACTTGTAATATAATGTTCTATCTTTGTTCGATCTTTTCAATTCGGAGACTAATATGATGAATTGTATTCGAAGACTAATATGATGAATTGTATTCAAAGACTAATCTTCTATTGTATTCGATGAATCTGTTGTTGATGTGTGCTGTCTATATTTTGTCAAATTATACATTTTGTAACCTGTGCAAAAAACAGAAAATAAAAAATAAAAAAACCTAATATTCATACTAATGGCACATCACATGACAGTGCGCCATTAGTATGACAAAGCATACTAATGGCGGATCACTGAAGAGTGCGCCATTAGTATGCCGAGGTTACTAATGGCGCATCTTGCTGCCGTGCGCCATTAGTATGCCAGAGCACCTGGGTATACATGGCCCCTGGGAGGCATACTAATGGCGCACTTCTGTATACACTAATGGCGCATCAGTGGTGCGCCATTAGTATATCAGATACTAATGGCGCACCAGGGGGTGCGCCATTAGTAAAATATACTAATGGCGTGGTACTAGTGGCGCACCGCTAATGCGCCATTAATGGCCAAATTAGGTGCGCCATTAGTAGGCCTTTTCCTAGTAGTGCTTATCTCAGGAGCGGAGCTCGACTGGCGCGCCTTGATCTCTGGGAGAGTGCTAGGACAACGGATAAGTCCATCTCCCATGGCTATGGAGCCATGGGACCTCCCGCCACCAGATATCATCAGCAACTCTGTATCAATGGGACCCTGGCTCGGGTTAAAGTCCTCCCCTTTCCTCGCCTTCCCCTGATCTCTATATTGCACGATCTTGTCGTGGGCGGAGATGTTGGTGAAGTTCTTTGGATCATCGAGGTCAGACGCAGAGAATGCCTTGACTTTCTTGTAAGAGCCAGTGTGGGCAATGGCATACAGGTCGTACACCTCTGGCACCTTATCCGCCTTATTGTAGCATGCCTGAAAGAGAGAAACAAAGTAAATTAGTAATTAAAGGGCTAAAGCTAGCATGATGAATGAATTGCATGAATCATGAAGCAAACCACATACCCAGTTCCACCCGTACTGAAATAAGTTGGAGCTGCCTTGGTGGTGTGGCACACCTTCCATTTGGGCACGTTTGTCCTTGGCCTCGTTGTGGGTGGCCCGCCATTCTTTTGAGCACCACCCATCGACCAACACCTCCCAACAATCCATCCGATCCGCACACCATCTCTGAGGGGCCTAAGTTAGCAAATAGAAACTTCAGCGCTACGGCTATGAATTACTAAATGAAGGAATTAAGTACAAGGCCTTAAGAATTACCTTCATGTACTGCTCCTTACTCAAGAACTTATCGCGACACTCCTGCTTGGACTTCTTGATACCACGGTCGGCTTAGTAGTCTCGAACAGACTGCACCCGAGCCTCATGTCGTAAGTTCTAAAGTAGGGGCTTGCACTCCTTGTGGATAACATCTGCCGCCGCCTCCTCGTATCCCTCCTCACACCTGTAGAATGTCTGCAATCAAATGAGACAATATTGATTAGTACAATTAATAACTAGCTAGTTGAAGATTTTTAATTGTGTAAAAGAGAAATTACCCAGAACTTTCTGATCACCATGTCTGCCCTCGTCTTGCACAAGACATCGTCGATAATCTCACCTAGCGGGGCCGGGGCAGCCAAGTAGTGCTCCCAACTCAATCCAACCTCTGGAAGCCGACCCTCACCAGCCAACATGACAAACCCCGGAAAGTTTTGCCGAATCAGAACTCCAAGGACGGAGTTGGGCCGGCGGACACTTTCATGGTGGTCCCAACCCCTGCAGCATGACAAGGCCAACGCATTAGTTATTTGAAGAAACGTGAATGCATAAGGTACAAAAAGATTAAATGCACTTACCTCTCCCCATCATGGGTCGTCGGCACGGATGGGAGCCGTGTAGCACCACGCTAGTAGATGTTGCCCCCCTCCTCCCCCTCCTCCTCAAAATCAGTCGGCTCCCCGCCATCATCAGCATGGCCACTCGGCTCCCCGCCATCATCAGCATGGCCACTCGGCTCCCCGCCATCCTCAGGCTGACCCGACCAAGTACCCCATCCAGATGTGTGCTCCTCCGGGGTCTCGTGGGCCCAACTCTCGTGGGCTGAAGGCCCGTCGACCTGAGGCTCGTGGGCCGAAGACCCGTGGACCGGAGGCTCGTGGACCGGAGGCCGTGTAGCCTCCTCCTCAGACGAGTCCACCCTAGCAGTCACGTGCTCGGGTGAAACAGCTGGGGGCGGCGGCGACGAAGGCGCCGTAAGAGTCACCCTACCTCCTCTCACGCGACCACGTGCTCCACCTCGGCCCTTCTTCTTACCTCGTCCCCTGCTGGGCACCGCGGTCGACGAAGAAGGGCCCGAAGGTGTCGCCATACTGTCCAGCAACGCTCGGCGGAGAGGTGCGTGTGAAATGGAAGACCTCACACTACGCACTGACGAAGAAGGGGCCTTGGCGCGCTCCCGACCAGCGCCCACCATCTTTCAACACCTTCCATGACAAAGAATAAATGAAATTAGTACAACATGAAAAAAAGTACCGACATGAATAATAATATGGATATCACTTAAGTGTATCATCATCAAGTACAACATAAACAACTGCACATTTAAAACTACCCGATCAACACAATTATATATGATATTTTTCATAACAAAATCGAAAAATATATGACCTAACTAATAATTCACAAATATATGACGCCGGGGGTCGGGGTGTCGGGGGTCAAAGAACACCTTTTCGGGAGGTGTCGGGGGTCGGGGTGTTGTGTCGGTGTCGGGGTGCCGTGTCGGGGTCGGGGTCGGGGTCTCGGGGTCGGGGTGTCGGGTCGGGGTGCCGGGTCGGGGTCGGGGTGCCGTGTCGGGTCGGGGTGCCGGGTCGGGGTCGGGGTGCCGTGTCGGTGTCGGGGTCGGGGTGTCGGGTCAGGCTCGGGGTCGGGGTGTCGGGTCAGGCTCGGGGTCGGGGTGTCCGTGTCGGTGTCGGGGTCGGGGTCTCGGGGTCGGGGTGTCGGGTCGGGGTCGGGGTGTCGTGTCGGGGTCGGGGTCGGGGTGTCGGTGTCGGGGTCGGGGTGTCGGGTCGGGGTCGAGGTGCCATGTCGGTGTCGGGGTCGGGGTGTCAGGTCAGGCTCGGGGTCGAGGTGTCGGTGTCGGGGTCGGGGTCGGGGTGTCGGGGTCGGGGTCGGGGTCGGGGTCTCGGGGTCAGGGTGTCAGGTCGGGGTGCCGGGTCGGGGTCGGGGTGTCGTGTCGGTGTCGGGGTCGGGGTGTCGGTGTCGGGGTCAGGGTGCCGGGTCGGGGTCGGGGTGCCATGTCAGTGTCGGGGTCGGGGTGTCGGGTCAGGCTCAGGGTCGGGGTGTCGGTGTCGGGGTCGGGGTCGGGGTGTCGGGGTCGGGGTCGAGGTCTCGGGGTCGGGGTGTCGGGTCGGGGTGCCGGGTCGGGGTCAGGGGGCCGTGTCGGTGTCAGGGTCGGGGTGTTGGGTCAGGCTTGGGTTCGGGGTGTCGGTGTCGGAGTTGGGGTCGGGGTGTCGGGGTCAGGGTCTCGGGGTCGGGGTGTCGTGTCGGGGTGCCGGGTCGGGGTCGGGGTGCCGTGTCGGGTCGGGGTTTTTTCCTCTTTTTTCCTTTTCTTCTTCTTCCTCTTCTTCCTTTTCTTCCTTTTCTCCGTCTTCATCTTCTTCTTCTTCTTCTTCTTCCTCATGTCCTTTTTCCTCTTCTTCTTCTCCTCCTCTCCTCTTTTTTCTTCTTCTTCTTCCTCTTCTTCTTCTTTTTTCTTCTCCTCCTCCTCTTCTTCTCCTTCCTTTCCTTTTTCCTCTTCTTCTTCTCCTCCTCTCCTCTTTTTTCTTCTTCTTCTTCCTCTTCTTCTTTTTTCTTCTCCTCCTCCTCTTCTTCTTCTTCCTTTCCTTTTTCCTCTTCTTCTTCTCCTCCTCTCCTGTTTTTTTCTTCTTCTTCTTTTTCTTTCCTAAAACTGAACTAAACCTAAAACTAAACCTAAATCTAAAACTAAAACTAAAACTAAAACTAAAACTAAAACTAAATCTAAACTAAACATAAACCTAAAACTAAAAAAAGAAAAAACAGAGGAGGTAGAGCTCACCTGGGCTAGTGGAGGAGGTGGCCTGTGGAGGAGGAGGGCGGGGCGGCCTGGGGCGGCGGCGCCGGGCCCGGGGCGGTGGGGCGCGGGGTGGGCCGGGGCGCCGGGGGGCCGGGGGGCCGGGGCGCGGCGGCGCCGAGACGGCAGGGCGGCGGGGGCGACGGGGCGGGGGGGCGGTGGGGCGACGGCACCGGGCGGCAGTGGCGACGAGGCGGGGGCGGTGGAGGAGGGGCGCGGGGCGGCCTGGGGCGGCGGCGCCGGGCCCGGGGCGGTGGGGCGCGAGGGGGCTGGGGCGCCGGGGGGGCGGGGCGCGGCGGCGCCGAGACGGCAGGGCGGCGGGGGCGACGGGGCGGGGGGCGGCGGGGCGGTGGGGCGACCGGGCGGCGGAGAGTTTTGGGGGTGGCGGCGCGCGTGTGGGAGCATGAGAGAAACAGAGAGAGAGGGCGGGGTGGGGCGCGCCGTTAGATATGTTGAATCTTTGCCGTCCGCCCTCTTTGTCGTCCGCTTTTTTGCTCTTTGCCGTCCGCTAGCAGACGGCAAAGAGGGGGGACATTAAGTATTTTTTAAACAGCTCCTCAGTGGGGCCCCCCTCCCTCTTTGCCGTCTGCTAGCGGACGGCAAAGATTCTTTGCCGTCAGTTAGCGGACGGCAAAGAACAGGCTGATGGCAAAGGCTTTCTTTGCCATGAGCCAGTTCTTTGTCGTCTGCTTTTGGGTAGCTGATGGCAAAGAGCTTCTTTGCCGTCTGCTAGCTGACAGCAAAGAGCTGGCAGATGGCAAAGTAGCTGATTGTAGTGTATACTCCACTTTTGTACAGTAGTAGTATCGATGGATTGTGCCATGGAGCAAAACTTGAAATTAAAAAAAGGTGGTACATATAGAGAGCGCTCCTGAACTATGTGTCATACATGGCAATAAATAAAGTACTACATGATACTTATATGATACATGGCGCAGGAGTACTAAGTATTATTAATACAGTTTTGCTAGAACTCATCTAGATGAGATATAATTTGGTCTCATTCATCTTTTATAGCCATTGGATGTGATGCTATAAGATACGTGTGTGCTGGCGTGGGTTGTATTTGTTCTTGTGGAACGAACTGACCACTGCATGTCATGTTTGATAATCTCAAGTCATTAAAAGCATACAAGCCCCACATATCTTCTTGGTTGATTCCTCTATTTATATCAAAAAATAAGAAACAACGTGAGAGTTAATGCACCACGCCTATGTGTTAGACTAGCCACAATGGTGAGTAACATACACTAGTAACATGCACATATCCCTTCATAGTAGTAACATAAGTGTGGTAACATGCAAAGCTTCATTTATTAGGTTATAGACTCATATTGCATTGGGACATGTGATGTTACAATAACTAGCTAAGCTATTAGGCTAGTCGTAATGGTGAGTATCATATACTAGTATCATGCATATGATACTAGTGCATGATACTACATCCGTAGTGCATGGTATCATAAGTTAGTATCATAGCTAACTTCATTTATTGCCATGCATGACACATAGTAGCACACCATTTAATATAATACGGTATCATGATATGATATTCAACTCTCTCTTTCTTCATTCAATTCTATGTCACCTCATCAAATTTTCCTAGTTGGCATGCATGATACTACCTATGATACTACTATTACGACCAGCCTTATAACTACCTCTCTCCTCATTAACTCACTGCCACATAAGCAAATTTGCTGAGTTGGACTCGATGATACTGCTAAAGTTACTCCCATGGTGGCTAGTCTTACTAGTATTTGGTTTTCGTAAGATGACTTATAACACTCACCTAGACGGAGGGAGTATTCGATTTGACAGCGGGTGGCGTAGTTCCCGATACGCCTTTAATGCAGACGAGGGAGGGAGTAGCGGTTCCCAATATGTTGAACGGCCAATGCATCCTCCTTCAATTAATGCATGAGGGAAGTAATGGGAGGAGGTCCGGGAAAAGAGGCTGCACGATGTGAATGCAACACAGTTTGCCCTCATTGCCCTCATATAAAGGCGCCCCTCCTCCATTCCTATGCATCTACCACATCGTACGCACCTAAGCACTTGCCTAAGCACCTACACTAAGTGCAAAAGAGCTCTCTCTAGACCCATGGCGGCGATGCGCGTGAGCGACTAGCGGCTGCGCCAGATGGTCCACGACACCGGCCTGCGGCATGGCGCTGAGGATCATCTCCAGACGGTGTTGGAGACTGGCTGGTGGATGGCCACCGTTGATGCCAACTACGACTCTCAGTTGGACCAGATGATCATTGGCACCAGCAACAAGTTCACCGTCCTCAAGAAGCTTGCGGACGACATCGCCGTACTCCTCCAGCCCGCGCGCCCAGGCTCCTCATTGCCTGCCACCCTAATCGGCCTGCATGGCCGGAACCTCTTTCAAGCACTGGTGGCCCTGCGAGTGCCCGCCGACGCCACGAAGAATGTCCACCTGGAGGTCGTGCTCGCCGCGAGGCGCCTCGCCCTACAAGAATTCATCGACCTACACATTCACGCGTACGAGCAAATCATGTACATAGGTATCTACAAGGCCAGTGAGGATGCTACGACGTTGGCCTTCCTCAACCGGCTAGAAGCCTTGGATGCCTTTGTTGAGAAGCACCTCGACCTCGCCACAAAAGCCGCCACTCCTTAGCCGCCGGACGGTGGCCCGGCGCACTAAGTTGAGGAGGAGGAGGTCGTATGTTCGTGGATCCATCTTTCTTCTTGCCTTCTGTAACCACCACTACGATTGCATCATCGTGGCCTTAATTCTTATTGTGCTGTTGCATTCTCGTTCTAGTCAATACCGACATGTGCGATCCCTTTGCTTAATTATATGCATCACTGTAACTAGTACTCCATCCATCAATTCGTAAGTTGTGCTTACCTTTTCCATCAACTTTGTGCAATGCACGGGCATCTTGCTAGAAACACTAGAATATGTCTATATAATCCGTATGTGATAGTCCATTTCAAATCTCAAAAAAGACAAATATTTAGGTACGGAGGGAGTAATATATTAGCAGTATATCAAAACAATAGTGATTTCTTTCAAGTTTGTGAACAAATACTACTATTCTACTACTTTGGATCCGTCGCAACGCATGGGCACATTGCTAGTAAAAGGAAAAGGCCTGCCACGTTCGCGTCGCACCCCCACACGCCCGGGAATCGGGAGTACAACACGGCCCGTCCGGCACGACACATAGCTTAGGGAAGGTGTGTTGCCTGCCTAGCATTTTCACTTTCATGTGGGACCGCCCGTTGAGCAAACCAACACCCCGCCCACCGCCGGGTTGGAAAACAGAAACAAGGGGAAGATCTAGCTGTAGCACGGAAGCCAAGAAATTTTGTGTCAGATGGGGCTCGTTGATAGAGTAGGAGCATTCCGTATTAGTACCACTCCTACCAAGTTTGTACTCCTGATACTATTATATTACTAGTACTACCACTATACAACTAGTAGATACGTGCAAGGCACAACATCGTAGGAACAAAAAATGGGAAGATCTTGTTTTGGGTGATTTATCTTTTTTTCAATCAACATAGTATGAATAATATGATGTGGGGGGCACCCATGAAGCTTATGTGGCTTTGTCGCATGGCTACGGAAGGTTAGAGATAAATAAATAGATAATGTGTTTAGAGTGCACTCCACTAAATAGATATACTTTGGATCCATTGCAACGGACCGGCACATCTATATCTATACCCCCTATATAGTGTGTGAAAAACTTTGAAAGTTGGTCGTTGGATGAAGCCAATCCAACGGTACAAAGATGGAAAATCCGAGCACTACTGGTCATTGGATATCATCCACCAGATTCTGCCAAATGTATAATCTAGAAGACTCCATGGTTGAACTTAATTCATGACTAACTTTGCCACAACTAAGCTCAGGCAAAGTTATTAATAAGTTCTTCAAAATGAGAGCCACAAGTTGGCAAGCCTAAGGGAATCTTGCCACATTTTGTGTGTGTATGTCATGTGGGCCTAGTGTGGCTTGCCTAAGCTGTGGCTTGAACCAAACACTCACCTAAGTTAATCAAACTTGCCTAACCTTACATTCCACCAAATTTTGCCACAAGTTGGCAAGCCTAAGGGAATCTTGCCACATTTTTTGTGTGTATGTCATGTGGGGCCAGTGTGGCTTGCCTAAGGTGTGGCTTGAACCAAACACTCACCTAAGTTAATCAAACTTGCCTAGCCTTACATTCCACCAAATTTTGCCACAAGTTGGCAAGCCTAAGGGAATCTTGCCACATTTTTTGTGTGTATGTCATGTGGGGCCAGTGTGGCTTGCCTAAGGTGTGGCTTGAATCAAACACTCACCTGAGTTAATCAAACTTGCCTAACCTTACATTCCACGAAATTTTGCCTAGAATCCAGAAAACTCCACATGTAGAAGCATAATGCACAAACCACCAGAATCTCATGCGTGCAATGCACGTGTACCTTCCTACTAGTACTAGTAGTAGTAAGAAACAAATTCCAGTTTTGGCACGAGCTCGTACTGCGGGAGCACCACAAGGCATGCCGCAAGAGTTACATTTTCCTCTCAGGGCCCACGGGACCGAACTTCAGTGGCTTAGTGCCCGGCCTATGAGTCAATGACATGTGGGCCTTAAATGCGGCTAGCCCACATGTCATTCTCATGGTGGTGGCGTGGTTCACGACTCACTTGTTCGAGATGAACCGGCCGGTGGTGGCGTGGCCGTGGTGAGGGTACCACAGCTGGGTGTCGGGGCATTACAAGGCGTAGATGGCCACACCGGCGGGTACTACCTGTAGTACATAAGTACTCCAGCTGAGGATTGATGCCCGGGACAAAATGTGTCACAGCCGCTGGATGAAAATTCGATGGTGCGGTAGTACGGATCGGAGCACAGCAGCGGAGCAGGCAAACCGCGTCCAATCGGGTGTGTCTGTGGTAGAAAGTTGATGGTCTCCGCAGTACAGCTGGCCCGCATGTCATGCACATAAAGGCAGAGGAGTGATGGGGCCGAGAGGGATGAGGGGCACGAACAATCCTACCATTATGTCACTGACATTTGGGACCCATAAGCGTGGGTCCCACCTATCACCGAAGGAAAGGCAGGGCAAGGCAGTGATAGCCACGTCAGAGGATCCATGTCCATGTCGGGGGACGTCGTGCCGTGGGTTGGAGCGGCGTCTTGGGAATCGCGTGTGGGTGTGGCAGTGGTAGAAACAAGAAACATGATGGTCGATGTGGTTCAACTTCCATGGACAAGCTGTCGTGTCTGCTGACACGTGTATATCAAAACTAGAGTGTTTATATTTCAAGCACGTGAACAAGTATTATTCTACTAGTTTGGATCCATTGCAACGCAGGGGCCAGCACATTGGTAGTAGTAGTGTCCATCTCTATCTCTAGAGGCCTTCCCTTGTTCATCCTTTTCTCTCACAAGATAAACTACTCATACAAATGCATCTTGATTTTTCTGTGGAACGCACGAGGATGTTTCCTTGGGGGTCTCTCTAGCGCGGCGTGGCCTTAGTTGCAAGTTGACGCCCCTTGAGATGCCGACGTCCAGGGGCACTCGGATTTCCTCCGATGAGCAGGTAAGATGAGTTTGATCACGTAGTAACTGAATTCTAAAGACTACTTCCGTGTCCATTTCCTAATTCTCCCCCTGCCCACTGTTTCACAGGCTAGGCTCGGTGCGAGTGGAGATTGGCTTGCATATGTACGGGAGGGTACCAACATCAATTTGCACAACATTTACAACGGTGACACCGTTCCCGTAGAACCTTTGTCCAACATTGGGATCAGCCATGCAATGGGCCACCGCATGTATTGGTATGATGGAACCACGGTGAGATTGAATAAAAGATAGCACGAACCTTGCACATGGCGGTCAAAGGCGGACCATGCTGTCTGCGGCCGATTTGTTGCCGTAAGAGTAGGAAGACGTTGTGCTCCTTTCTAACCGCATCTTCGCGGTGACAAACCAAGGGACTTATTTTGTATGGGACACATCCTACGATATACTCCCTCTCTCCCAGTTTATTTGTTTTGAATCTTTTCATTTTATAAGTTTCAAATTCAAATTTAGAGCTCCCCATCACATGTTGAGATTACAATGTCCATAAAATCGCTGCGTGCATGTATAGTAAAAAAACAAATCTCGATTTTGGCACGAGTTCGTGCTGCGGGAGCACCACAAGCCCTGGCGCAGGAGTTACATTTCCCTCTCAGGGCCGTGGTAGAAACTTGATGCTCGCCGCATTTTAGGTGGCCCACATGTCATGCACACAAAGGCAGAGGGGCAGTGCGGCCGAGAGGGGTGAGGCGCACGTCGGGGGGCGTGGTGCCGTGGGTTGGAGAGGCGTCGTGGGAATCACGAGATGAAACGTGATGGTCCTCGTAGTTGAACTTCCATGGACAAGTTGTCATGTCTACGGACACATGCACTGTATGTCGATCACTAGAAGGAAGAGAAAGCTATATATGCGGATAAATAATTCCTTATAGTCAAGTGTACCCACACTACTACTCTATTCCAAAGACATGCACACCATCGAAATAGTCCATCTATATCAATATACACCGAGAGGGAATAATTTTTTTACAAGAGAGGAAATAGTTCATCCATCCATAATGCCCTCCTGCTGGTGCAGCGTTTTCATCTTCTTCTTCTTCTTCTTCTTCTTCTTCTTCTTCTTCTTCTTCTTCTTCTTCTTCTTCTTCTTCTTCTTCTTCTTCTTCTTCTTGTTCTCATTCTCTGTGGGAGACGGCTTCGCAACAAGCTCTTTGGACCTTGCAGCTATCTCGAAACTCACACAGGCATCGAGGGTAGCATATTTTATCCACTGGTACGTCAAGGGATAATTCTCCCATCCAGACGACCTTAATGCCACCGTCTCGTCACCCTTCTGAAGATTTGTACCGAGCACAAAATTTGCTACGTCGAATAGGAATGGTGTTTGTTTAGCACAATCTTCTACAGGAATTTTGATTATGGTTTGTAGGTCAGCGATGCTTTTCAAATCAAGGTTGTACGGCTCCAGCTTCTGTTTGTCCCCTTCGATGGCTGCCCCACAGAAGTATACGTCCTCCCGAGACAAGAAATCGTGAAGCTCACCTGGTATGGAGGGCGAGTGTATGATGTGGTACCCCAAAACATCATCTTCGAGGCACAACTGAAGGACGGCGGTGCGCTGGATCTTCCCAGGGGCACGCTCCGTGTACTCTGCGTCGAGACCGATGACCCTCGTCTCTACCTTTTTGAGGGAGTTGGATACATTGTTAATCCACTGCTGAACAACCCTTGGGTGGACGGTGACGGTGGCAACTATGCACATCGAGCCTTCGACGAGGACATGTTGGACGCTAAAAACCTGCATCTCGATCTCTTTCGCCATTTGGAACCGCTGGAACGGAGGGCTATGGTTTGGAGAATTAGGATTAGATGGCTAGTCTAACTGAAGTAGTAGATGATTATTTGAAGAGGTTAAAACAATGTGAACATAGTGGGGTTTGGATGCAAATGAAGACGAAGGGGAGGTGAAGAAGCCGAGGCAAATCGGTTCCCGATGGAGAAGTAAATGGGAGAAGTGGCGTGCAGGTAGTTGATTAGACGGCTAGGTAGACTAAATGAAAAGGCTATGCGGGTAGACTGAGGAGTCGTACATGTTCGTGTACGTGCCCATCCTTCCTGATAGGTGGGACCTATGCAAACAGATAAAAAAACGTGTCGTAGCTTTTTTTGAGCCCGTGAGTGGGAGACACAACATTCTCTGGTTAAGGAATACTCCCTCCGTTTAGGTGAGTATAAGTCACCTTATGAAACTCAGGTTTTCCCAAAACCTTTAGGCGTGGAGCATTAACTTCCTGCTCGATCCCCTCCCAGCCTCGTTAGCCAGTGTTCTCTTCCTCAGCTGCCGCATTCTACCTTTCCATTTTTCCTCTTCTCAAGTGTGGAACGATCTGCATGCCGTCCTTGATGCACCAGAACGACCACTGCATGCATCGCGGCAGGGCGTTGATTGGGCATGCACGAGAATTTGGTTCTGCTTGCAATATGGATGATACCTAAACGATGAAGTGAACAGGCATGCTAGCACGGGAGACCTATTTCCGCTATACAATACTGAAGTACTCATGTTCCTACTAGTAGTAGTAGTATTACAACTGTGGTACACTTGATGGTCAAAATACTATTCATCCGGTCCTCACAGTGAAGTGACAACACCCTGCGCCTGAAACTAGTCCAGGCGAGGCGGCATGTTCGGGTGACCAAAGTCAGCCTCACCCTGTGCATTGTGCAGTCTGTCACCGCTACTGTACGGCACATTGGCGCCTCGCCTCGTCTCCCTCTCCGCTCCCATAGCACCACTCCATCTCCATCTCCGTCTCCGTCTCCATCTCACTATGCCCCCATGTACCTTCGCCTCACTCGCCTCCCCCAGTACCACTATTCCCTCGCTAGCCGCTCCAGCACCGACATCCTTCTCCCCCGTAAATCAAGCCCCCTTCCAAACTCCACCATGGCCAAACGCGAACCGCGCAGCATCCATATGAGTCGCGATTGGAGCTATCTCCCCAGTGACATCCTCGACCTCTGTTGTTCGTGTATGGATATGTTGACCACCCTGCGGCTGGCTGCATGCTCAAGGGACATGCACACGGCCATCGTCGAAGTGAGGCCTAAGCTTTTCAGGACACCCTGCTTGTTGCTATCTGGTCTTGCGAGATCGGCTCACCATGATACGGAGGTGTGCATGATGCCCCTCGACTTCAATCCGATCTCCATTAGCCGAAACTTCTTTGCACGTATGTAGTGTGTCGCCGTACATCATTTCCCTCGACATCGATCCGATCACCATCGCCCGAAACTTCTTGGCAGGTATGTACTGGGTCGGCATGAACTCCCACTGGATGGCTGCCTTCAGAGAAGACGGTAAAAAGTTGGTGCTCGTGAACTTCCAGACCTCCCATGAGATTATCCTTCCTCCGTTGGATTATATAGAGTATTACCATCGCGGTCCAACTCATCTAGGTTACCACGTCAGTTGGACGGACCTTGTTTTGCAGAAGATTGTAATCTGCCAAGTGCCCACACGACATGCGAATTACACAGACTTCAAGCTAATTGCCTTGTTCGACCGCGGACTCGCCTATCTTTGCGCCGGTGCTTTCTTTAGCTGGAGAGAACCCAGCTTGTAGTGGATCATCGTCAAAGCTAATACACACTTCTGTGATGCTATTGAACACAATGGCATCATCTACGCGATCGACAAAGCAGATGGCACCATGTATTGCTGGGACGGCGCGTGTAAGTTGTTTCCATCTCATGTTAATGATGACGCCATGACACTGTTTGAACTTTTTATGATGATTGGCATATCCCTGTTTGAGCAGAATTTGAGTAGAACTATGGCAATATATTAGATACGTCGTAAATCAGCTATATTTGGAATGAGTTAATTCATGCGATTGTGACCATGTCATTACAGCCAATTTGTACCCTGAATAATCAAACGGTTAGGAATATATAGATATTATCCTTATTTTACAGTAATCTATATACTACTACTAAATATGAGTGTGTATCAATGGCCATGTTAGTTTCCTCATTTTCATGATGTAGAAACATGCACCACACTGTTGGTTTCATCTAACCATACATTAGGGAAGTAAATGTGCATATGGAGAACTCTATATTTGGAAGTAGTGAAATCCTGCAATGCTTACCATGTGTACATACCTATATTCGCCCTTGAGCAATCAATGACTAGAATAATATCCTCACAAAAAATTTGCCCACAGAACACGAGTATATAACAATGCATGGTCTGTTACTTACCTTGAAGAATTCGTTTGTGAGGATAGAACATGATTACATAACATGCATGACATGGTAGTTTCCTGTGAAGAATCGATTGCGAGATAACATGAGTAAAACCATGCATGGCACTTCTATATTTTCGAACCCAGTATACATTTCCTTGTATTTTCCTCCAAGTTCCAACTGGGACATATCAATGTTGTTTCTTGCATTATCCTACTCATACTCTGAACAATGCTGATCTTACATTAACAATGCATGTCCTTTTTGATATGATGCAGTGTCCCTACAGTTATTGCCCTTTGTAATTACACCACCTTTGCCAAAAACAGGGAAGCACAACTGGTTCCTCGCTCGATCAAACGATGGCAAAAGACTGATGATCATTCAGACACATGAGCCTGAAAAGTTATATTGCAAAAAAAACATTGTATACAAGCACCGTGTAATAAGTGAGTATGCGGACAGTGGCTATTACGTCTATGAGCAGGATACCAGCTTGTTGGGGCCTTTAGGATTTTTTAGTTGGAGGCGGGTAAACAGCCTTGGTTCACACTCTCTGTTTCTCGGACTCAATTATCCGATTAACCAAGAGATCACCGTTGGCAAGGACCTTGATGGTAGAGAGGCTCTATTTGCTCTGGAAAACTGTGTCTACATGACGAACCCTAGGAGTTCGGGAGCATACTCCCCTGATTGTCAACGATACAGCCTGCAGCCAAAAGAAGGTGAGAATGACAAAGGCATCCGGATTAACTTTGATCCTTGGATGTCTCAATTACGACAGGTAGTGATGTGGTTCAAGCCCTTAGGTTGATAGGTAATTGGGCTGTTGCATCGAAAGGGTGGAGTACTGGTGTCTCCGGATCACTGGTCGCTAAAGCGGGGCTGCAAATTATGATGGTGTTGGATCATCTCTTCGAATGACTTTGTTGTCTTTGCTTCTGGTTCTGGATGGGTAGTTCTTTCTTTTGTTATGCAAATTCCTTGTCATTTGGTCATCCTCGTCTATGTCACTCTTTCTATGTAATAATTGCTTCTATTTAGAATGTCATTCTCGTCTGGATCACGAGAGTCTGAGCGCTGCAGATGGGTATGTTTTGGTGGTGTAGCAAGACTTCTTATGAACTATCATGTCTTGCTGTTTATGTCAGTAGTAGTCACTAGTCAGTGTTTGAATGTTGTATATATCGTTGCTTCGAACTATTTATTGTCTCGAACTACTGGTGGGCTAAATGAGGGTTCCACCATTCTCCAGTGTTCAGAGTATATCTCCTTTTTTCAAGTTATACAATTTGAGCTCACTGTCTTTTCGATGATGTGCACTTGTTTGGGCCAGTGAGGTGACGTTGAATATGGGCCGAGTAGTAACGCAATGCCCAAACAGGTCAATTATGACTCTCGGGCCGGGCTCTCAAAAGATCCTGAAAAAAAAGGCCGGGATCTCCAAAAAAGAAAGAATAAGGACTCTTAGGCCGACATGTGGGCGCCACCGGTGTTTTCGTGCGCTTGCGCGCCGAGAGCATATTGGCGCGTGCTCGAAATTCATGCTACCTTTTCATCCCCAATCTCCCGCCCTCCCCCACCTCTGGAATCTCGATTCCTACTCCAGTTCCCCCAAATCCCCCTCCTGTACTCCCTGTACTCAAGCGCACTATCATGTCGCTGGTCAACACGGATCTCCGAGCCGGAGATCCTCGGGTCCGTCCTGCCTTCGATCGCTGCGTGCTGTAGCTCAACAGTGGCATGGCGGCGCTTGACGACCAGTTTGCCGGCAAAGTGCTGATGGTAACCATCAACAGCGACCGGCCTCCCGTCTCGCCAGACGACCTTGTCAAAGCTCTTGGCATTACGCACGGCATCCAAATAAGCGACTTGCTCGTCGAAGTCTGTCCGCCACCGGCTGATTTCTTCGTCAGGTTCCGAATAGCTTTCGACTGCAGTCGTCTATTCGAATCTTCCTGGCGTTTGTTCTGCGATGGCACGCTGGTGAGCTTTGATCAGTGGCACCCAGGATGGTGCTCGGTGCCCTCTAACCTTGAGCTTTTAACAAAGATTACCTTCCACGGCATGCCTCGACGTGCTTGGAACAGCGAGTCCATGAACAAGCTTATCAACGACCTTGGAGGTGAGCTCGTAAGTATGTTTGTTCCTCCGGACAGCTGGGCTCTGACGGTTATGGCATGGATGAAGAAGCCGTCCACCATATCGAAGGTGATTGGTGTTGAGATACCAGTGCAGGAACCGGGGTTCTACTATTCATCACCACCAAGGCCACCGTGGACCACGTTAGGGATGTACCTGTATCGAGTGTTCGTGCATGTCGAAGAAGTGGTCAATCCATCAATCGAAGTCCCGCCGCCCCCGCTAGTGCCAGGGTCCGTCGACGACGTCCATTACAGGAGTCAACGTCAGACTTTCCCCGTGTTGCTCGAACGATGGATGGCACAGGGCCTACTCCATCGCGCGGTGGAGGCCACTGCTTCTTTGGGAGAAGAGGCAGGGTTGGCTGCCTGGATGTGCTCTAATTTTAGGTAACAACTGAATCTTGTCAGATAGTACTAGTTAAATCCGAGCAATGGGTCTGAAGCACTGATATGCCAGTACATTTGATTGTGACCTGTTCTAATTTTGTACCTGAACTTTTTTTAGAAAGGGTTGTACGTCAACTTAATGTGCTAGCAGAACTTATTGTGTTGTCTGTCTGTTTTCTTTGCACAACATTCAAGACGACTTCGTTGGATTCAACATAGCCCTTCCCGTAGCGATCCACTGCTTCCATCCTGATTGTGCCGCCTGCGTGAAATTTTTGTATGCAAGTTCAGTGTGCTATGATGTTCTATATGATTGTGTCAACTATATAAGTTTTTACTAAGCATCAGCAATGCATATGGATGAAAGATGTATTTATGAGCATCGACCGATGGGCCTCTCTCTCTATCTCTCTCTCTCTCTCTCACACACACACACGCACACACACGCGCACATGCACAAGTGGGACCTGTTGAATTAGTTATTTGCTCGTGACAGCTTTTAATTAGGCTCGTGACAGCTTTTAAGTTATTAATTGAACTCAGTGACTTCAAAAAGTTGTACAGAAGCCTTGTTTGGGCCTTTCTGGCGTCCCTGAATGTGGGCTGAGTAACCATGTTTGGTTGTATTGTACTACACAGGCCTTTTTTTCAACATCAGCAATGCAACTGGGCCGACAGTTGTACACAATATCCGGGTCAACTTGTTATCCGCCCCGCTGGGGCTGCAAAGTTTCCTAGGAGGTATGCATTAGGCTTAACAAGAAAATGGACTTTAAGAAATAATAAATGGGATGTAATTATAATAACTGGGCAATTACTATGCACCAAACACGTAATTAGTTTGAAAAATATATTATTATTGGAATTTAGAAATTTTAATTTCATTACTTGTTGCGCGCGCAATATTTCATTGGATTTTAATGTGATACAACTTTATTTTGAAATTATATTTAACCTGACTAGAAATTTCGGATAAAAATATTTCGGATCCCATCAAAATGTGGGAATTTTTTTTTGAATTCTGTTTTGAGCGGTTGTTTGAAATTATTAATCGTTGTCCTACCTAGAAGTTGGGTTGTACTTTTAACAAACCCGTAAATGGGCTGTAGTAAATTCCATTAGAATTGAAAAATGGGCTGTACATTCTTACAAATCGCAAATGGGCTATATGTTCTCTGCCAAATCCGAGCTGTGGGCCTACTAAGTTGACGACGACCAAGGGCTTTGTCAACTTAGTTACTATAAACGATTCTAGCTGCAGTGATCATACGATGGCCATCCAACGATCGTAGTGCTTCTTTAACCTCTGGTCTTCTTGCTCGAGCCGCCCAAAGCAGCGCCGGTCATGTCGCGTGCTCCTGCCTCCCGTGGCCGGCTGTGATGTCGCGGAGGCCTCACCGCCCTGTACTACTCCCACCGCTGGCCAGGCCATCCCTCTACTCACCCACACCCCCTGTTATTCTGCGGCGACGACAGCCAAACCAGTGAACCCTCGTACTCCTCTCCGCGCGGGCTACCACTAATGCGTCTTCCCCTGCTCTGCGTCGTCCCCTTCCTAGGCCTCGCTGTCGTCCAGACCACCGCCCTGGTGCTCTCAGCGCGGCGTGGTCAACATGGTCAACGACCGACTTCCATCGGAAGAGTACTATACGTGGAAAGGCTGACAGTTGGGTCCAGGCGGCCACAAGGAAGTGCCTCCTTATTACGCGGAAAATAATTATTCCTCCACCTGACAGCAGGGACCCACCGGACGGGTCACCAGTATTTCGCGAAAAAAACGTTTCCCCCTGACTGCTGGGACCCACAAGACGGACCACCGTATTTCGTGAAAAAAACGTTCCCCCCCCCCCCGCACTGTCAGCTCGGACCCACCGGAAGTGCCTCCTTATTATGCACAAAAAAATGAATACCCCCCTTCTAGCTGGGACCAACCTTGGTGGGGGGCTCACTTGTGGGCCTACTAAGTTGACAGGGATGGAGGCCTTTGTCAACTTTAGTCAATATATGAACGATTCTAGCTCCAGTGACCGTATGATGTCCATCCAATGGCCGTAGTGCTTCTTCAACCTCTGGTCTTCTTGCTCCAGCCGCCCAAAGCAGCGCCGGTCGTGCCGCCTGCTCCTGCCGCCCGTGGCCGGCTGTGATGCCGCGGAGGCCTCACCGCCCCCTACTACTCCCACCGCTGGCCAGGCCATCCCTCTACGCACCCACACCCCTAGTTATTCTACGGCGACGGCAGCCTCACACCGT
The DNA here is from genome assembly GCF_018294505.1 of Triticum aestivum. Classification (NCBI taxonomy): domain Eukaryota; kingdom Viridiplantae; phylum Streptophyta; class Magnoliopsida; order Poales; family Poaceae; genus Triticum; species Triticum aestivum. The sequence goes on along the minus strand of NC_057810.1, from coordinate 70,208,769 downwards.
AGCCGAACGAGTGAACCCTCATACTCCTCTACGCGTGGGCATCCACTGTCGCGTCTTCCCCGGTGTAACGCCCCGGATCCGATGCGCCAGGTGTCCGCCAGTTATTCGCCGCCGTTGCCATGTCATTTGCTTGCATGTTGCATTTTATCATGTCATCATGTGCATTGCATTGCATACGTGTTCGTCTCATGCATCCGAGCATTTTCCCCGTTGTCCCTTTTGCAATCCGGCGCTCCTATGCTCTCCGGCGTTCCCCTTTTCGTCTCCTGTTGTGAGTGGGTATTAAACTTTCTCGTAATGGCCCGAGGTTTGCCAAGCGGCCTTGGTATAGCACCGGTAGACCGTCTGTCAAGTTTCGTGCCATTTGGAGTTCGTTTGGTACTCCAACAGTTAACCGAGTAACTGTAAAAGCCTCCTCTTTGCAGCCCAACACCCCTTCCAAACTGGCCCAAAACCCATCTAACTCCTCTCCATGCTCTCGGTCGTTCGATCACGATCGCGTGGCCGAAAACCGCTCCTCATTTGGACTCCCCTAGCTCCCTCTACCTATAAAACTAGCCCCTCCCCCGAAATTCGCAGATGAAACCCTAAAAATTGTCCCCGCGCTCGCCGGACACGTCCGACCCCGCCCGGACGCGTCCAGCCGCGCCTCCGTAGCCCGCGGCCCGAGCCGTCCTGCGCCCTGGGCGTCGTGCCCCGCCGCCTCCGCGCCGGTGCTCCGGCCGCCCGCCGCCGCCTCGCCGGCGCCAGCGCCCGCCGCCGTTCGCCGCCGTGTCCCCCCGCCGGTGGCCTCGCTCCGGCCTCCGCGCCGCCCGGTCGCGCCTCCCCGGCCTTCCCCCGAGCCCCTCGGCGCCGCCTTCCTCCCCAACTCCGGCGAGTGGTCTAGCCATCCTCGTCCACGAGCTACTACAGTACCCGCCGGACCCGATCCAGATCCAGATCCATTTCGGAGGTTGCCCTCGGTTTTGACTAAGTCCCAGATTTTGCACATAATCATGCCATGTTCGTCATGTCGTATCTCTGCATCCGTAGCTCCGTTTCGTGCGTGTAATATGTCAAATTGTTCGTCTCGACGAGTACATCATTCCTTTCCATTGCATCATATTCATTTGAGCTCATATTGATGCCTGAATCATCGTTGTAAGAGTGCTTCATGATGTTTTCTGCTGTCTGTTAACAGAACGAGCTCTTTTGTCATTTTTGCCATGATTGATGTGTGCATCCTATGCGGTTGAAGTCTTCATGTGTTTTGATCTATGCTATGTCTTCTTTACAATGGTGTATGCCATGCATTTTTGTGATCAATGTGGTGACTAGCACAAGCATACAAACTAGGCATCGTGATGTTGCTGATTGTAGTCCCTGTTCTGCTGTTATTTTGATGCCATGTAAACTTGATGCTATAGAGAGATCCATGCATATTTTGAGATACTTCAGTAAGGATGTTTTGAACATATGGTTATTGTCTATACATTCATGCCCTTGATTGCAATTATGGAGTAGTCTAGCATGTCATTTGAGTGCTGTACTTTTGCTTCAAAATGTTTCCTGGCAGATTGTTTACATGTTTCAATTTGGCCAAGCTTGCTATAGTTGATCCTTGCATGCTGTGGACTTGTTCTTGACTTGGTTTGTTACACAAACATGTCTTCTTGATGATGCTATGCTTATGTTGTCATGCAATGACTTGTGGTGAGTGAATCGAGCTTGTTAAGTAGGGTTCATGATGTTGCTGTTCTGCTAGGCTGAATCTGTTATTTCGTGATGCTATATAAACATGTTGCTACTAGTCATTCTATGCATAATCTGGAGATGTGCTCTAAACATGTTTTAATCTACATGTCATCCGCTATCCATCCATGCCCCTGGTTACATTTATAGGTTGCTGTAGATTGTTCATATCTTGCTTCAAAGTTGCTTCATAATGTTGTTGTCAGCCTATTAACATTAAGTTCAGTTGTTGTCATGTGTTTTCCTAGTGATCCATGCATCCTATGACCTTGCTATTGCCATTCTTAGCTTCACAAATATGTCTTCTTACTGTTGGGTGCCTTGCCATGCCATGTATTGCTATGTGGTGAGTTGCACAAGCTCATTAACATGCCTTCATAATTCTGTTTCTGTCATGTTTGAATCTGTATTATAACTTGCTATGTTTACGTGGGTGCCATCATATTTTCTGATCCTTTTTGCTTATGGTCAGTAAGGGACTTTTGATCTATGCATTTAGTAGTATCATGCCATGTCTTGTTTTTCTATTATAAGTTCCTGTAACATGTTGTTTGATAGCTCTAAACATTGCAACCTGATGTTATTTTCTGCAAAGTCTGAAATTGTTATAACTTGCAATCTTACCATGTGTGTTTGAGCATGTTCTAATGATTTCTGGAGATAGCTCAGTGTTCATGTTTTGTCGTGCTTTACCTGTACATCATGCCCATGCCTTTTGTTTTCATGTTGAGGTCCTGTAGCATGTTGTTTTGGTGCTTGCAATATGCCTAGTTGCTGTTTTGGACAGCTTGTCCTTATAACTTGTATTGTGTGTGTGTGTTGAACCGTTGCTCCGTTTTGAGTGTGCTCTATATGAAACTTGCTTGATTTTGCATGTAGTTTCATATTATGATGTTGAATCCTTGTTTCGGTGTGTTTGCTTGATGTTTGTATGCATTTTGCATCAATGCCATGTTTAACTTGTTTTGCTCATATCTTCTAGGCCGTAGCTCCGAACTAAATGAACTTTATATGTAACTTGACTAGAATCTCGTGTAGATCATCTTTGTGCATCTTCACTTGCTGTTTAACAACTTGAACATACGGTTTATTCAGATCTGGACCAATTTCGAAATATGCATATGAGGACTTACCGGAATTGTTATATGTTGTTCCCGGCCTCATTTAAACTTGCCTTGATGTGTTGCTCTTGTTTGCATCATCTCTTGCCATGAGTAGCTCCATATAGCTTTGTCATGCAACATGCTTGTTGTGCATCATGTCTTGTTCATGTGTGGTGTGTTTACTATGTTGTGTGCTTCTTTTCAATAGTTCCTGTTTCGTTGCGATCGTGAGGATTCGTTCGTCTACGCTTGGTTCGTCTTCGTGGCTTCATCTTCTTCATGGACTCGTTCTTCTTCCTTGCGGGATTCCAGGCAATATGACCGCTACCCTAGATCTCACTACTATCATTGCTATGCTAGTTGCTTCATTCTATCGCTATGCTACGCTACCTATCACCTGTTTATCAAGCCTCCCATATTGCCATGAACCTCTAACCTTTGACACCTTTCCTATGCAAACCATTGTTTGGCTATGTTACCGCTTTTGCACAGCCCCTCTTATAGCGTTGCTAGTTGTAGGTGAAGTTGAAGATTTCTCCATGGTGGACAGGATTTTGGTTGGGATATCACAATATCTCTTATATTATTAATGCATCTATATACTTGGTAAAGGGTGGAAGACTCGGCCTTTTGCCTAGTGTTTTGTTCCACTCTTGCCGCCCTAGTTTCCGTCATACCGGTGTTATGTTCCCGGATTTTGTGTTCCTTATGCGGTCGAGTGATTTATGGGACCCCCTTGGGAGTTCTCTTTGAATAAAACTCCTCCAGCAAGGCCCAACCTTGGTTTTACCATTTGCCTCACCACCACCTACCCTTTCCCTTGGGTCGGCCAACCCAAGGGTCATCTTTATTTTAGCCCCCCCCCCCCCCCCCGGGGCCAGTGCTTGTCTAAGTGTTGGTCCGAACCGAGTAGACTGCGAGGCCACCTCGGGGCAACTCGAGGGCTGGTTTTACTCGTAGGATGTCTCATCCGGTGTTGCCCTGAGAACGAGATATGTGCAACTCCTATCGGGATTGTCAGCGCATCGGGCGGCTTTGCTGGTCTTGTTTTACCATTGTCAAAATGTCTTGTAAACCGGGATTCCGAGTCTGATCGGGTCTTCCTGGGAGAAGGTCTATTCCTTCGTTGATCGCGAGAGCTTGTCATGGGCTAAGTTGGGACACCCCTGCAGGGTATAATCTTTCGAAAGACGTGCCTGCGGTTATAGGCAGATGGGAATTTGTTAATGTCTGGTTGTAGATAACTTGACACCAGATCCGAATTAAAATGCATCAACCACGTGTGTAGCCATGATGGTCTCTTTTCGGCGGAGTCTGGGAAGTGAACACGGTTTCTGGGTTATGTTTGACGTAGTAGGAGTTCAGGATCACTTCTTGATCATTACTAGATGACGACCGTTCCGCTTGCTCTCTTCTCGCTCTTGTTTGCGTATGTTAGCCACCATATCATGCTTAGTCGCTGCTGCAGCCTCACCACTTTACCCCTTCCTTTCCTTTAAGCTTTGCTAGTCTTGACACCCATGGTAATGGGATTGCTGAGTCCTCGTGGCTCACAGATTACTACAACAATAGTTGTAGGTACAGGTTATGCGATGATCATGACGCGAGAGTGATGCTTGCTTGCGTTGAGCTGTTCTTCTGCTTCTTCTTCGATCAGGGGATAGGTTCCAGGTCGGCAGCCTGGGCTAGCAGGGTGGATGTCGTTTGAGTTTCTGTTTGTGTTTCATCCGTAGTCGGATGTTGATCTTATGTATGATGATGTTGTATTCGTGTAGCATTGTACGCCTTATGTATGTATCCCCATCTATTATGTAATGTTGATGTAATGATATCCACCTTGCAAAAGCATTTCAATATGCGGGTCTATCCTTGGTGGGACCTTCGAGTTCCTTTTGGATAGGGTCGCATATTGGGCGTGAAAAGTTGGTATCAGAGCCTCGACCGACCTTAGGATCCCCCTTGATTGATCGTGTAGTTTGGCCGTTGTTGAGTCTAGAAGAAAACTATTTTCAGAGTCTATTTATATCGGAGAGTAGGAATTCTTTTTACTCCTCATCCCCTTCGTCGCTCTGGTAAGGAATCTTGACGTAGGTGTTTTGAATTACTCCTCTTCCCATTCAAATTTTTCTTTAGGATCACGCAGTTGGTTTTCCGATCGTTGGTTCTCAGCTCTTTTCATCCGGTGCATTTCTCGTCAGGTCGACTCGAGTCTCTTCATCTTTGAGTTCAATCCTCAGTTGTTTTCTTTTCCCACCCGCCCTCCCTGTTCTTCTTCTTGGAACCGGAGTCCATAATCGAGTATCCATCCTACTCGTGTGAAGTCTTTGCTTTCTTTCCTCAATGATTTCAACCGGTGTTTTCTCTTCAAGTTATTCATCGATTTCCCCTTCAAAGTTGTCTTTGTTTTCCCGCCCTCCCACCCTTTTCTTCCTAGAGTCTGACTCTTTGTCAACCATCGATTTTCATTCGTGTGGAGCCTCTTCACTCTTTCGTCAATTGTTTCAACCGGTGAATTCTCTTTTGTCTGACATTCTTCATCTCTTTTCCGGTGGACCCAATTCAAATTTTCGGGTTGATCATATTCTTTTCCTTGGATCAAGTGTTCTGCTTGCTCGTTCGCCTCTCGCCAGTTTATCCTTCCGGAGTTCGGAAGACATCTCAGGAGATTCATCTGTGTTCGAATTAATTCGAGGTTGTCACCTCATTCAAATATTTCTATTGTTCCGGTGCATCATCTATCTGTTCAATAATCCTTTTCAACGGTGTTTTTTTTCAGTTGGCCCTAACCCACAGGTCTTTTCCCAGGATCTTACCTGACTCTTCTAATTCCCCCGGAGTTATTCTCAATTCTTTTCAAAGGGTGACGTAAGAATGGATTTCTTCAGTCAGATGCCTTTTCCAAGATCGCGTTCAAATTCTTTTCATTGCTGGCTCAACCCCTTCGCTTTTCATTCTACCGGAGTATCTCAGTAATTTTGGTGGCGTTTCTCGTCGTCATTTGAAGATCGCAGAAGAGTTTTCCTCTAAATCTAGCCATTCTCCCGAAGATTTGTGGTTCCAGCTTCATATCATCGTCTCAAATTATTCCATTTATCAGATATTCTTTTCTTATCCATCCGGAGTATTTCAGGGGTTGATTTTGATTCTTTTCTTCGGAGGCCATCATTCCAGTCATCGTTCTCTATTTATCTCGGTGCTTCGTTCAAGTGTTTTGTAATCAGCTTGTTGTCTCTTTGTTCTTTTGCATCTAAATCCCCTCGAGCATATTGGTTCTTCTAATTCTTCCCGGTGATTCATTCTCTTTCATTAGTCATTTTTGAATTCTTACGGTGGTTCGTTCAAGATTCTTTTCCTTGATCATCATTTTAATCCATTCGATCTTTCCAATCCTTCCGATGGTTCATGAAGACCATCGTAAGTTTGCGATATGTCACTTCTCAATCCTTTTCAAGATGAATAAGTAGTATGCGAAAATCCATTGCTTGTCATCAATTTAATTTGATGAAGGATAAGCATACAATAAATCTTATTCTTATTTCATCCAAGTGAGTAATCCCTTCCTTCGGAGTTTGTTCTTGATGAATAAATTCTAGTTCCAATGGTTTTTCGTCTTTTCTTTTCTGGTGTTCAAAGTTTCCTCGGTCAATTCGTCGAAACCTCCATCTAAATCACCGCAAGATTTTAGTCTTATTCTTTCTTCCTTCATTATATATCATCATCTTTTGTGACCGGAGTTCTTCATGGTGGTTCTTCATGATTTAATTCATTCTTCAAGAGTTCATCAAGATTCTTGTTGGAGGAGTTCAAGTATCTTTTCTTCTCGCGTCTCGAAGCGCAAATAATTCTTCATTTTCTTTGAAGTGGAGTTTTGCATTTCTTCGTTCTTCTCAGCTATCCAATCATTTCCTTTTGCGGCTGGTTATCACCTCATGATTTCTGAGATGTTATCCATAAGTCCACAACAAGCTTATTCTTTTCGTTTTTGAATTTTCTCAACAACTCCGTTTCAACCTTCCTTCTAAAGATGCTTTCTATTTCATTCGTGGCACAAGTTGTCATTTTCTTCTCCGTTCTTTTCATTCAACTCTTTTAATTCTTTCAGGAGGTTTTGTGTCTTGTCTTCATCAAGTATCATTCCATCCCCTCAAGCTTATGTTCTATTCCGCCATGTTTCAGCCGGAGTGCTGTCTAAATCCTTTCAGTCTTATTTGTTTCTTATCTCATTCTAACCGGAGTGCTTTCTTAGTCTATCTAATTCAGTGAGCTTTCGATTCTCGTCATTCTCGTCGTTCCTCTCTTCTTCTCCAGTGCTCTTGATTCTTTGCTTATTCTATTCAGTTCTTGTTTCACCTCATCCCTTTTCCCCTCCGTCTTGGTCCTAAGATCTCGGGACGAGATCTCTTGTTAGTGGAGGAGTGTTGTAACGCCCCGGATCCGATGCGCCAGGTGTCCACCAGTTATTCGCTGCCATTGCCATGTCATTTGCTTGCGTGTTGCATTTTATCATGTCATCATGTGCATTATATTGCATACGTGTTCATCTCATGCATCCGAGCATTTTCCCCGTTGTCCATTTTGCAATCCGGCGCTCCTATGCTCTCTGGCGTTCCCCTTTTCGTCTCCTATTGTGAGTGGGTATTAAACTTTCTCGGAATGACCCGAGGTTTGCCAAGCGGCCTTGGTATAGCACCGGTAGACCGCCTGTCAAGTTTCGTGCCATTTGGAGTTCGTTTGGTACTCCAACGGGGGTAACCGTAAAAGCTTCCTCTTTGCAGCCCAACACCCCTTCCAAACTGGCCCAAAACCCATCTAACTCCCATCCATGCTCTCGGTCGATCGATCACGATTGCGTGGCCGAAAACCGCTCCTCATTTGGACTCCCCTAGCTCCCTCTACTTATAAAACTAGCCCCTCCCCCGAAATTCGCAGATGAAACCCTAAAAATTGTCCCCGCGCTCGCCGGACACGTCCGACCCCGCCCGGACGCGTCCAGCCGCGCCTCCGCAGCCCGCGGCCCGAGCCGTCCCGCGCCCTGGGCGTCGCGCCCCGCCGCCTCCGCGCCGGCGCTCTGGCCGCCCGCCGCCGCCTCGCCGGCGCCAGCGCCCGCCGCCGTTCGCCGCCGCGTCCGCCCGCCGGTGGCCTCGCTCCGGCCTCCGCGCCGCCCGGTCGCGCCTCCCCGGCCTTCCCCCGAGCCCCTCGGCGCTGCCTTCCTCCCCAACTCCGGCGAGTGGTCCAGCCATCCTCGTCCTCGAGCTGCTACAGTACCCGCCGGACCCGATCCAGATCCAGATCCATTTCGGAGGTTGCCCTCGTTTTTGACTAAGTCCCAGATTTTGCACATAATCATGCCATGTTCGTCATGTCGTGTCTCTGCATCTGTAGCTCCATTCGTGCGTGTAATATGTCAAATTGTTCGGCTCGACGAGTACATCATTTCATTCCATTGCATCATATTCATTTGAGCTCATCTTGATGCCTGAATCATCGTTGTAAGAGTGCTTCATGATGTTTTCTGCTGTCTGTTATCAGAACGAGCTCTTTTGTCATTTTTGCCATGATTGATGTGTGCATCCTATGAGGTTGAAGTCTTCATGTGTTTTGATCTATGCTATGTCTTCTTTACAGTGGTGTATGCCATGCATTTTTGTGATCAATGTGGTGACTAGCACAAGCATGCAAACTAGGCATCGTGATGTTGCTGATTTTTTAGTCCCTATTCTGCTGTTATTTTGATGCCATGTAAACTTGATGCTACAGAGAGATCCATGCATATTTTGAGATACTTCAGTAAGGATGTTTTGAACATATGGTTATTGTCTATCCATTCATGCCCTTGGTTGCAATTATGGAGTAGTCTAGCATGTCATTTGAGTGCTGTACTTTTGCTTCAAAATGTTTCCTGGCAGATTGTTTACATGTTTCAATTTGGCCAAGCTTGCTATAGTTGATCCTTGCATGCTATGGACTTGTTCTTGACTGGTTTGTTACACAAACATGTCTTCTTGATGATGCTATGCTTATGTTTTCATGCAATGACTTGTGGTGAGTGAATCGAGCTTGTTAAGTAGGGTTCATGATGTTGCTGTTTTGCTAGGCTGAATCTGTTATTTCGTGATGCTATATAAACATGTTGCTACTAGTCATTCTATGCATAATCTAGAGATGTGCTCTAAACATGTTTTAATCTACATGTCATCCTCTATCCATCCATGCCCCTGGTTGCATTTATAGGTTGTTGTAGCTTGTTCATATCTTGCTTCAAAGTTGCTTCATAATGTTGCTGTCAGCCTATTAACATTAAGTTCAGTTGTTGTCATGTGTTTTCCTAGTGATCCATGCACCCTATGAACTTGCTATTGACATTCTTAGCTTCACAAATATGTCTTCTTACTATTGGGTGCCTTGCCATGCCATGTATTGCTCTGTGGTGAGTTGCACAAGCTCATTAACATGCCTTCATAATTCTGTTTCTGCCATGTTTGAATTTGTATTATAACTTGCTATGTTTACGTGGGTGCCATCATATTTTCTGATCCTTTTTGGCTTATGGTTAGTAAGGAACTTTTGATCTATGCATTTCGTAGTATCATGCCATGTCTTGTTTTTCTATTATACGTTCATGTAACATTTTGTTTGATAGCTCTAAACATTGCAACCTGATGTTATTTTCTGCAAAGTCTGAAATTGTTATAACTTGCAATCTTACCATGTGTGTTTGAGCATGTTCTAGTGATTTCTGGAGATAGCTCAGTGTTCATGTTTTGTCGTGCTTTACTTGTACATCATGCTCATGCCTTTTGTTTTCATGTTGAGGTTATGTAGCATGTTGTTTTGGTGCTTGCAATATGCCTAGTTGCTGTTTTGGACAGCTTGTCCTTATAACTTGTATTGTGTGTGTGTTGAACCGTTGCTCTGTTTTGAGTGTGCTCTATATGAAACTTGCTTGATTTTGCATGTAGTTTTATATTATCATGTTGAATCCTTGTTTCGGTGTGTTTGCTTGATGTTTGTATGCATTTTGCATCAATGCCATGTTTAACTTGTTTTGCTCATATCTTCTAGGCCGTAGCTCCGAACTAAATGAACTTTATATGTAACTTGACTAGAATCTCGTGTAGATCATCTTTGTGCATCTTAACTTGCTGTTTAACAACTTGAACATAAGGTTTATTCAGATCTGGATCAATTTCGAAATATGCATATGAGGACTTACCGGAATTGTTATATGTTGTTCCCGGCCTCATTTAAACTTGCCTTGATGTGTTGCTCTTGTTTGCATCATCTCTTGCCATGAGTAGCTCCATATAGCTTTGTCATGCAACATGCTTGTTGTGCATCATGTCTTGTTCATGTGTGGTATGTTTACTATGTTGTGTGCTTCTTTTCGATAGTTCCTGTTTCGTTGCGATCGTGAGGATTCGTTCGTCTACGCTTGGTTCGTCTTCGTGGCTTCATCTTCTTCATGGACTCGTTCTTCTTCCTTGCGGGATTTCAGGCAAGATGACCACTACCCTGGATCTCACTACTATCATTGCTATGCTAGTTGCTTCGTTCTATCGTTATGCTGCGCTACCTATCACCTGTTTATCAAGCCTCCCATATTGCCATGAACCTCTAACCTTTGACACCTTTCCTATGCAAACCGTTGTTTGGCTATGTTACCGCTTTTGCTCAGCCCCTCTTATAGCGTTGCTAGTTGCAGGTGAAGTTGAAGATTTCTCCATGGTGGACAGGATTTTGGTTGGGATATCACAATATCTCTTATATTATTAATGCATCTATATACTTGGTAAAGGGTGGAAGACTCGGCCTTTTGCCTAGTGTTTTGTTCCACTCTTGCCGCCCTAGTTTCCGTCATACCGGTGTTATGTTCCCGGATTTTGCGTTCCTTACGCGGTTGGGTGATTTATGGGACCCCCTTGGTAGTTCGCTTTGAATAAAACTCCTCCAGCAAGGCCCAACCTTGGTTTTACCATTTGCCTCACCACCACATACCCTTTCCCTTGGGTCGGCCAACCCAAGGGTCATCTTTATTTTAGCCCCCCCCCCCCCGGGCTAGTGCTTGTCTAAGTGTTGGTCCGAACCGAGTAGACTGCGGGGCCACCTCGGGGCAACTCGAGGGCTGGTTTTACTCCTAGGATGTCTCATCCGGTGTTGCCCTGAGAACGAGATATGTGCAGCTCCTATCAGGATTGTCAGTGCATCGGGCAGCTTTGCTGGTCTTGTTTTACCATTGTCGAAATGTCTTGTAAACCGGGATTCCGAGTCTCATCGGGTCTTCCTGGGAGAAGGTCTATTCCTTCATTGATCGCGAGAGCTTGTCATGGGCTAAGTTGGGACACCCCTGTAGGGTATAATCTTTCAAAAGCCGTGCCTGCGGTTATAGGCAGATGGGAATTTGTTAATGTCCGGTTGTAGATAACTTGACACCAGATCTGAATTAAAACGCATCAACCGCGTGTGTAGCCGTGATGGTCTCTTTTCGGCGGAGTCCGGGAAGTGAACACGGTTTCTGGGTTATGTTTGACGTAAGTAGGAGTTCAGGATCACTTCTTGATCATTACTAGATGACGACCGTTCCGCTTGCTCTCTTCTCGCTCTTGTTTGCGTATGTTAGCCACCATATCATGCTTAGTCGCTGCTGCAGCCTCACCACTTTACCCCTTCCTTTCCTTTAAGGTTTGCTAGTCTTGATACCCATGGTAATGGGATTGCTAAGTCCTCATGGCTCACAGATTACTACAACAACAGTTGCAGGTACAGGTTATGCGACGATCATGACGCGAGAGCGATGCTTACTTGCGTTGAGCTCTTCTTCTCCTTCTTCTTCGATCAGGGGATAGGTTCCAGGTCGGCAGCCTGGGCTAGCTTGGTGGATGTCGTTTGAGTTTCTGTTTGTGTTTCATCCGTAGTCGGATGTTGATCTTATGTATGATGATGTTGTATTCATGTGGCATTGTATGCCTTATGTATGTATCCCCATCTATTATGTAATGTTGATGTAATGATATCCACCTTGCAAAAGCGTTTCAATATGCGGGTCTATCCTTGGTGGGACCTTCAAGTTCCTTTTGGATAGGGTCGCATATTGGGCGTGAAACCCGGCTCCGCGTCGTCCCCTTCCTAGGCCTCGCCGTCGTCCATCACCCTGGTGCTCTCGGCGCGGCGTGGTCAACGTCGTCAAGGAATGGCTTCCATCGGACGTGGACTGTACATGGAGAGGCTGACAGCTGGGTCCACGACCGCAGCAAGGAAGTGCCTCCTTATTATGCGCAAAATAATTATTCCTCCACCTGACAGCGGGGACCCACCGGACGGGCCACCGTATTTAGAGAAAAAAACGTTTACCCCTGTCTGCTGGGACCCACCAATTACATTTTCGCACGCAAGGAAGTGCGTCCAAAAAAATGATTCGACCCCTGACTGCTGGGACCCACCAGCTAAATCGTCGCACGCAAGGAAGTGCCTGACAGTCAAGACCCACCTGGTCGAAGCATACATAGTGTTGTCATTCTGGTCGCGAACGTGTACGTACATACTGGTCGATGTAGAGGAGCGCACGTAGCATGTACACGTACATACAGCGGCGAGGGTGCAAGAAAGAAAATACGGACACGTACGTACATACGGGCAGGATCTCTAATGCCTATCGCGCATACATACATGGTTGGGTCGGAACGGAGAAACAGCATCGTCGTCGTGTTCATGGGGAGCCAACCGGCTGGGTCGGAACGGAATGCATGGTCGTGTTCATCAGGAGGGCTTGGACTGAACAGGCGATGGAAACGAGGCCTGGCGTCCCGCACAACGAAGGAAACGGCCTTGTGTTCGACCGGCCACGTTCGAAACGGGGTCTTGTTGATTGGGAGGGGCCTGGCATACCGCAAAACGGAGGAAACGGACCTCCTATGGTCGAAACGGGAGTCCTGTTGATCAGGTGGGGTGTGGCGTAGCGCAAAACGGACGAAACGGACTTGTGTTGGAGCGCTACGGTCGAAACGGGGGTCCTGTTGATTGGGAGGGGTGTGGCATACCGCAAAACGGATGAAACGGACTTGTGTTGGAGCGCTACGGTCGAAAGGGGGGTCCTGTTCATCGAGAGGGGTGTGGTGTACCGCAAAACGGACGAAACGGACTTGTGTTGGAGCACTACGGTCGAAATGGGGGGGGAGGGGTGTGGCGTACCGCAAAACGGGACTCCACGGGATACTGTTCATCTCCACCGTCGACCTCCTCCGGCCTCCACGGGCTACCGTCGACCTCCTCCAGCCTCCACGGGCTCCTGTTATCCAGCCTCCACCACGCGCTACTCCACCGGCTACTGTTCAACCACCCCTCCATGGGCACCCCTCCACTGTCTACTGTTCATCCAGCCCTCCACACCACAAGGTCCTATTCAACCACCCCTCCACGGCCACCCCTCCACCATCTACTGGTCATCTAGCCCTCCACACCACGGGTTCCTGTTCATCCAAAGGCAACGCCACCGCTCACTGTTCATCCAACCCCCCCCCCCCCCCCGCAATGCTCACTGTTCATCCCAGAGGCAGCATCGATCGGCTTCAGTTAGCAGCAGTAGTGAAGGAATCGCTCCATCGGGTTCAGTTAACAGCCATCGATCAATCGCTCGGGTTCAGTAACGCATAGGTTGCAGTGCAATCGCTCGGGTTCAGTTAGAGCCCAATGCCTCGCTCGGTTTCACTTAGAGCCAACGCCTCGCACACACGCGTGTACGTACGAGAGAAACGTGCATCGCTCCGCCCCCGACCTCCCACGGTAACCGGCAACTCCCCGAAAATTTCCTCCCCCTCGCTTCTACCATGGTGTTTTCCGTAGTTGGACGGCCCAAAGAATGTCATGCAGCTGCGTCTCCGGCCCGCCCAGGATGAAAAGCCCATTTTCTGTCATGATTTTTTGTCATAGAAGTAGGAGCCCACCACATCTATGATCATACCGGGTTTTGTCACAATTATCGTCATAGAAGTGTCATATGTATGACAGAAAAAAAAATTGTTCGGCCCAAAACGTCACGGATGTGTCCTTTTTTGTAGTGCGGTCCCTTCGGCGGCCGTGGCATCTGCCGCCGCCCTCGCCAGCGCAATTGGCAACCTGAAGAAGAAGAAGAAGACAGAATGAGCAAAAAACAAGGCTAGCTCGACAGTCCAGATGCATACAGGAGACAAGGCTTACCCTGTCAGGACTGGGACGGGGGTTGGCCTCCCATGCCCGGCGCCGCGCTTCCTCTTGGCCGGTCTCCCGTTCCCGCGCGGATCCTCCGCGCGCTTCATGGCTCGGGGCCGCGGCGCGACGCTGTCCTTCCCGTGCGGGTGGTGAGGCGCTGCCCCACGCGACGACCTGGCTCCGCCCGCGTCGCCGCCTCCCCCGCAACGCCATGATACGTCTCCAACGTATCTATAATTTTTTATTGTTCCATGCTATTATATTACCCCTTTTGGATGTTTATGGGCTTTATTTTCCACATTTATATCATTTTTGGGACTAACCTACTAACCGGAGGCCCAGCCCGTATTGCTGTTTTTTTGCCTATTTCAATATTACGAAGAAAAGGAATATCAAACGGAGTCCAAATGGAATGAAACCTTCGGGAGCGTGATTTTTGGAACAAACGTGATCCCAGGACTTGGAGTGCAAGCCAAGAAGCAGCCGAGGCAGCCACGAGGGTGGAGGGCGCGCCCCCTATCTCGTGGGCCCCTCGGGCAGCCACCGACCTACTTCTTCCTCCTATATATACCCATGTACCCCGAAAACATCCAGAGAGCCAACGAAAAACAATTTCCACCATCGTAACCTTCTGTATCTGCGAGATCCCATCTTGGAGCCTTCGTCGGCGCTCCGCTGGAGTGGGAATCGACCATGGAGGGCTTCCACATCAACATCATAGCCCCTCCGATGAGTTGTGAGTAGTTTTACCACAGACCTTCGGATCCATAGTTATTAGCTAGATGGCTTCTTCTCTCTTTTTGGATCTCCATACCATGTTCCCCCCTCTCTTGTGGAGATCTATTTAATGTAACTCTTTTTGCGGTGTGTTTGTCGAGATCCGATGAATTGTGGGTTTATGATCAAGTTTATCTATGAGAAATATTTGAATCTCCTCTGAATTCTTCTATCTATGATTGAGTTATCTTTGCAAGTCTCTTCGAATTATCAGTTTGGTTTGGCCTACTAGATTGATCTTTCTTGCAATGGTAGAAGTGCTTAGCTTTGGGTTCAACCTTGTGGTGTCCTTACCCAATGACAATAGGGGTTGCAAGGCACGTATTGTATTGTTGCCATCGAGGATAAAAAGGTGGGGTTTATATCATATTGCATGAGTTTATCCCTCTACATCATGTCATCTTTCTTAATGTGTTACTCTATTCTTATGAACTTAATACTCTAGATGCATGCTGGATAGCGGTCGATGTGTGGAGTAATAGTAGTAGATGCAGGCAGGAGTCGGTCTACTTGTCACGGACGTGATGCCTATATACATGATCATGCCTAGATAATCTCATAATTATTCGCTTTTCTATCAATTGCTCGACAATAATTTGTTCACCCGTTGTAATACTTATGCTATCTTGAGAGAAGCCACTAGTGAAACCTATGGCCCCCGGGTCTATCTTTTATCATATAAGCTTTCAATCTACTTTTATTTGCATCTTTACTTTTCCAATCTATATTATAAAATACCAAAAATATATTTATCTTATCATACTATCTCTATCAGATCTCACTTTTGCAAGTGGCCGTGAAGGGATTGACAACCCCTTTATTGCGTTGGTTGCGAGTTCTTTGTTTGTTTGTGTAGGTGTGTGGGACTTTTGAGGAGCCTCCTACTGGATTGATACCTTGGTTCTCAAAAAACTGAGGGAAATACTTACACTACTATTTCTGCATCACCCTTTCCTCTTCAAGGAAATCCAACGCAAGCTCAAGACGTAGAAAGAAGGATTTCTGGTGTCGTTGCCGGGGAGGTCTTTGCTCAAGTCAAGACATACCAAGTACCCATCACAAACTCATCTCCCTCGCATTTACTTTATTTGCCATTTTCCTCTCGTTTTCCTCTCCCCACTTCACCCTTGCCGTTTTATTTGCCCTCTCTTCCCAATCTTCTCCTCTCTTTTTCGCTTGCCTTTTTTTGTTTGCTCGTGTGTTAGATCGTTTACCTTGTCCTAATGACTAGTCCTCCTATCCTCGTTATTACTCCCGAACATAAAATTCTCAATTTTAAGCAAAGGGAGGGAGAAAATTTAAAAGATGCTTGGCATAGAATTTGCAATGCTCAAAATAAATCTACTAGGAAGCTTTCTACTTCCGTTCTACTTCGCAATTTTTATGTAGGCATTACTCCTTGGAATAGATGCGTTCTTGATACCGTTACTGGAGGGGATTTCTTGAGTAGCCATACGTTTGATGCTTATAATGCTATGTTAGATTTGTTTGGCCCACCACCTCTTTTGGTTAATGGAACTATTTTAACTTTGGAACATGTGATGCAACGGCTTGAAATTATTGAAAATAAAGTTGCCACTGTTGAGTTGATTGAAATTTTGGATAAAAAGATTCATAATCACATTACCCAATATGGATCTAGGGTTGGAGTTACTGCATTAATTGGTAAACTTGAGGATATCATTACCAACTTAGGGTCGGTGTTTTCTTCCATGAAAAACACTCCAAAACCTCCTACCAAAACCTCCAAATTTATTTATGTTCCTAAAAATAAGGGTGAATCTTCTAGTAAGGGAGACGCGGATCTCAAATCAATAAGTGTTCATCCCAGTTGTCTCTCTATCATTAAGGAACCTTTTGCTACAAATGAACTTCTGGAATTTTTTCCTAAAGGTTTAATCATTTCTAAAAAGGGAGAAATCCCTAAAGATAATAAGTGCTCTATTGAGGAATTGAGTGCCAAAGATGGCACTACTTAGATCTATCTTCGCTTTTATGCCTAGCTAGGGGTGTTAAACAATAGCGCTAGTTGGGAGGAATCCCAATTTTATTTGTGTTTTTTGTTTTTGTTTCTGTTTAGTAATAAATTTTGCATATACCTCCTGTTTAGATGTGTTTTATTTTTTAATCAGTGTTTGTGCCAAGTAGAACCTATAGGATAACCTATGATGATAGTTAATTTGATTCTGCTGAAAAACAGAAACTTTGCGTGCACGAAATTAGTTTTGTTAAATCACAAAAACATGCTTGTGCGCTGATTATTTTTGCTGTAGATCAATAGACAAATTTTCCAGGACTTCCTATTTTGGTAGGATTTTTAGAGTTCCATAAGTTTGTGTTAGTTACAGATTGCTACAGATTGTTCTGTTTTTGACAGATTCTGTTTTTGGTGTGTTGGTTGCTTATTTTGATGCATCTATGGCTAGTATTAAGTGGTATGAACCATAGAGAACTTGAAATACAGTAGGTTTAACACCAATATAAATAAAGAATTAGTTCATTACAGTACCTTATGTGGTGGTTTTGTTTTCTTTCACTAACGGAGCTTATGAGATTTCCTGTTGAGTTTTGTGTTGTGAAGTTTTCAAGTTTTGGGTAAAGATTTGATGGACTATGGAATAAGGAGTGGCAAAATCCTAAGCTTGGGGATTCCCATGGCACCCCAAGATATTCAAGAGCAGCCAAAAGCCTAAGCTTGGGGATGCCCCCGGAAGGCATCCCCTCTTTCGTCTTCGTTCATTGGTAACTTTACATGGAGCTATATTTTTATTTGCCACATGATATGTGTTTTGCTTGGAGCGTTGTGTATGATATTAGTATTTGCTTTTTAGTTTCCCACAACCATCCTTTCTGTACACACCTTTTGGGAGAAGCCCACTTGATTAGAATTTATTAGAATACTCTATGTGCTTCACTTATATCTTTTGAGCTAGAGAGTTTTTGCTCTAGTACTTCACTTATATCTTTTAGAGCATGGGTGGCTTAATTTTGTGGAAACTGCTAGTCTCTCATGCTTCACTTATATAATTTTGAGAGTCTCTTAGAACAGCATGGTATTTGCTATGATTATAAAATTGTTCCTAGAATGGTAGGCATCCAAGTTGGGTGTAATAAAAACTATCATAGGAAGTGAATTGGATGTTATGATCAATTTGATACTTGATAATTGTTTTGAGATATGGAGGTAGTGATATTAAAGTCATTCTAGTTGGGTGATTATGAATTTAAAGAATGCTTGTGTTGAAGTTAGCAAGGCCCGTAACATGCATGTATGGTTAAAGTTGTGTAACAGATTTGAAACATGAAGTGTCCTTGGATTGTGCATCCTTATGAGTGGCGGTCGGGGACGAGCGATGGTCTTTTCCTACCAATCTATCCCTCTAGGAGCATGCACGTAGTGCTTGGTTTTTGATGACTTCTAAATTTTTCCAATAAGTATATGAGTTCTTTTGACTAATGTTGAGTCCATGGATTATACGCACTTTTACCTTTCCATCATTGCTAGCCTCTTTGGTACCATGCATTACTCTTTCTCACCTTGAGAGTTGGTGCAAACTTCACCGGTGCATCCAAACCCCGTGATATGATACGCTCTATCACACATAAACCTCCTTATATCTTCCTCAAAACAGCCACCATACCTACCTATTATGGCATTTCGATAGCCGTTTCGAGATATATTGCCATGCAACTTTCCACCATTCCGTTTATCATCATGACACGCATTACTTTTGTCATATTGCCATTGCATGATCATGTAGTTGAGATCACATTTGTGGCTAAGCCAAGATGCAAAAAATTTCATACATGTAACTCTTGATTCATTGCACCATCCCGGTACACCGCCGGAGGCATTCATATAGAGTCATATCTTGTTCTAGTTTTGAGTTGTAATTCATGTGTTGTAAATCAATAAAAGTGTGATGATCATCATTATTAGAGCATAGTCCCCAAAAATAAAAATAAAAGAAAGGCCAAAAAAGGCCAAAGAAAAAAAGAAAGGCCAAAAGAAAAAAAGAAAGGCCCAAAAAAGAAGAAAGAAGAAAAAAAGAAAAAGAAAAAAAAGAAAATAAAAAGGGGCAATGTTACTATCTCTTTTTCCACACTTGTGCTTCAAAGTACCACCATGTCCTTCATATAGTGAGTCTCATATATTGTGCTTCAAAGTAGCACCATGTCCTTCATATAGTGAGTCTCACATATTGTGCTTCAAAGTAGCACCATGTTCTTCATATAGAAAGTCTCATATGTTGTCACTTTCATATACTAGTGGGAATTTTTCATTATAGAACTTGGATTGTATATTCCTACGATGGGCTTCCTCAAACTGCCCTAGGTCTTCATGAGCAAGCAAGTTGGATGCACACCCACTAGTTTTGTTTTGTCGAGCTTTCATTCATTTATAGCTCTAGTGCATCTGTTGCATGGCAATCCCTACTCCTCATGTTGACATCAATTGATGGGCATCTCCATAGCCCGTTGATTATCCTCATCAATGTGAGACTTTCTCCTTTTTGTCTTCTCCACACAATCCCCATCATCATATTCTATTCCACCCATAGTGCTATATCCATGGCTCACGCTCATGTATTGCGTGAAAGTTGAAAAAGTTTGAGATTATTTAAGTACGAAACAATTGCTTGGCTTGTCATCGGGGGTGTAGAATTTGGGAACATTTTTGTGTGACGAAAATGAAGCATAGCCTAACTATATGATTTTGTAGGGATGAACTTTTTTAGCCATGTTATTTTGAGAAGACATGATTGCTTTTATTAGTATGCTTGAAGTATTACTATTTCTTATGTCAATATGAACTTTTATTTTGAATAATTTGGATCTAAACATTCATGCCACAATAAAGAAAATTACATTGAGAATTATGCTAGGTAGAATTCCACATCAAAAATTCTGTTTTTATCATTTACCTACTCGAGGACGAGCAGGAATTAAGCTTGGGGATGCTTGATACGTCTCCAACGTATCTATAATTTTTTTATTGTTCCATGCTATTATATTACCCCTTTTGGATGTTTATAGGCTTTATTTTACACATTTATATCATTTTTGGGACTAACCTACTAACCGGAGGCCCAGCCCGTATTGCTTTTTTTGCCTATTTCAGTATTTTGAAGAAAAGGAATATCAAATGGAGTCCAAACGGAATGAAACCTTCGGAGGCGTGATTTTTGGAACAAACGTGATCCAGAGGACTTGGAGTGCAAGCCAAGAAGCAGTCGAGGCGGCCACGAGGGTGGAGGGCGCGCCCACCCCTACAGGGTGCGTGCCCTTATCTCATGGGCCCCTCGGACGGCCACCGACCTACTTCTTCCTCCTATATATACCCACGTACCCCAAAAACATCCAGAGAACCAACGAAAAACAATTTCCACTGTCGTAACCTTCTGTATCCGCGAGATCCCATCTTGGAGCCTTCGTCGGCGCTCCGCCAGAGGGGGAATCGACCATGGAGGGCTTCCACATCAACACCATAGCCCCTCCAATGAGTTGTGAGTAGTTTTACCACAGACCTTTGGGTCCATATTTATTAGCTAGATGGCTTCTTCTCTCTTTTTGGATCTCCATACCATGTTCTCCCCCTCTCCTGTGGAGATCTATTCGATGTAACTCTTTTTGTGGTGTGTTTGTCGAGATCCGATGAATTGTGGGTTTATGATCAAGTTTATCTATGAGAAATATTTGAATCTCCTCTGAATTCTTTTATGTATGATTGATTTATCTTTGCAAGTCTCTTCGAATTATCAGTTTGGTTTGGCCTACTAGATTGATCTTTCTTGCAATGGGAGAAGTGCTTAGCTTTGGGTTCAATCTTGCGGTGTCCTTACACAGTGACAATAGGGGTTGCAAGGCACGTATTGTATTGTTGCCATCGAGGATAAAAAGGTCGGGTTTATATCATATTGCATGAGTTTATCCCTCTACATCATGTCATCTTTCTTAATGTGTTACTCTGTTCTTATGAACTTAATAATGTACATGCATGCTGGATAGCAGTTGATGTGTGGAGTAATAGTAGTAGATGCAGGCAGGAGTCGGTCTACTTGTCACGGACGTGATGCCTATATACATGATCATGCCTAGATAATATCATAATTATTCACTTTTCTATCAATTGCTCGACGGTAATTTGTTCACCCACTGTAATACTTATGCTATCTTGAGAGAAGCCACTAGTGAAACCTATGGCCCCCGGGTCTGTCTTTTATCATATAAGCTTTCAGTCTACTTTTATTTGCATCTTTACTTTTCCAATCTATATTATAAAATACCAAAAATATATTTATCTTATCATACTATATCTATCAGATCTCACTTTCGCAAGTGGCCGTGAAGGGATTGACAACCCCTTTATTGCGTTGGTTGCGAGTTCTTTGTTTGTTTGTGTAGGTGTGTGGGACTTTTGAGGAGCCTCCTACTGGATTGATACCTTGGTTCTCAAAAAATTGAGGGAAATACTTACGCTACTATTGCTGCATGACCCTTTCCTCTTCAAGCAAAACCAACGCAAGCTGAAGACGTAGCACGCCACTACACCAACAACTGGCGTCAGCATCACCCGCGCCGTGCCATAGTCAACAACTTGAGAAACACAAAGAAAAAGACAAGACTTACCCGCACGACGCCCAGCGTCAGCGTCGGTCTCGGCTTCCTCCTCCCCGCCGTGGGACGCGGGCTCCTCCGGTGCCACCGGCACCACCTGCGATGGAGCCCGGGCGTAAGGATGCCGGGTCACATTCAGAAGCACCTCCAGCGTCGCGTCAGGACAAACGAGGAGATGTGCGGCAGCAAAGTAAGGCGACCAGACACTCACCTGTGGCGGCGGATTCGACTTGCTGTACGGTACCTTGCTGAAACGCCAGTCCCCCCCAAGGTTGGCCTTGGAGATGTCGTTCACTCGGTGCGCGATCTGCTCCGCTGTCAGGCGCGTCGACCCCATGCGGTTGGGATCTTTAAGACCGACCATCTCACCGATGAGGCAGGAGCGCCTCTGCAGCGGGAGAACCCGGTGCATGATGAATGCGGCAATGAGGTCGTTGCCGGTGAGCCCCTCCCGCGTCCTCATCACTATCACCCACTCGCAGATATTGAGAATCTCCTGCGATGGCTGCCTGGGGGAGTAGCCCCAGTTCATCTTCGCCCGCGGCGGCGCGATGGCGAAGGCTGGAAGATTGATGCGGTCCGCACCCAAGTTGCGGACGTAGAAGAAGGAGTTCTGCCATTTCTTGGCAGAATCCTCCAGCAGCATCTTGGGGCAGTCCACCCCCAACCGCTTCGAGATTATGGCGGCGCCGCAGTGGGCGAACTCTCCGGCTGCCGGGTCCTGCTGCTTCAGGGAGAAGAAGCAAGCCCAGAGGTCGATCGTAGGCTCGACCCCCAGGTACCCCTCGCAAAGGGTGACGAAGCCGGAAAGCTGGACGATGGCGCCAGCGACGAGATGGTGCGGCTGGAGCCCGAAGAACTCCAGGAACGTGCGAACGAAGGTGCTCGCCGGCAGCCCAAATCCATACTCGAAGTGCGTGAGGAAGACCACACACTCCGACTCCTCGGGTTGTGGCCTCTACTTGCCGCACGGCAAAAGGACGGCGACATCCGTCTCCCGCGGCAAGCGTCGCGACGCGCAAAGATGGGCGATGTCTTCGGTGGTGACGTTCGAGCCCATCCAAGAGCCTAAAAGCAGTGCCATGGACAAAATAAGGAGAAGGAGAAAGAAGATGGATGACGGCGAAGTTCTGCTCGGGGCAACGGGCGTCACAGCGCGTCGGTTGCAAGGAGCAGGCAAGAGCAAAGGGGAAGGACGGCGCGAGCGAGAATAATGTCCGTCACCCCCCTACCCCTCGATTTATAACCCTCGGTTTGAACGTGGGGGAGTGGGATCGTCTGCACTCGCCCTTTCCACTACCCTGCAATAAGTGTGCACGTACGCATGCAATAACTGCCCGGGGAAGAGCAACCGACCCCCGGACGCCGCAATTAATCCGCACGCGTGGGCCAAGGGTGCACGGCGGCGGGCCCCAGCCCGTCGTCCAGTCCCATCATGCGTGTGGCCTGTCAGGCCCCTCCGACTTCTGGGCACCACGTAGCGCCCGCGCGAAGCCTGAGGGATTGCCCCAAGATTCAACGGACTCCTCGGTTCCCGCCCCCGCTGGGACGCCGCGATCCGGTTTCGAGAAAATCGGCAACACAGTGGGTGTTGCCGGACCCAACTCTTGTAGAATCCGCCTTGCTTAAGGGGGAAACTGCAAAGGCCCACTCATCCAAAGACGGCAGACCTTCACAGCTTCGGGGACTACTATCGGGGGGATGAACCCCGGGCAGGCAACAGAACTCGGATCCTTTTCAAAAACAACGGGGCCGGCGCCGCCCCTGAAGACGGCACGCGCTTAGCCGGGTCGCTCGACCTGACCAAACCCCGCGACCCGACCAAACTCTTCGACCCGGCAAGACGCGTCGACTCGGCCTTAACAACTAGCACAAGACAGCCGAACCCGACACAACCAAGGCTTCCTCAACAAGCCAGCTCCACCCGTGGCATGCTCCGCAATCCAGCCATGGGTCAGCTCCCGTCTCATCCAGGTCATACGATGGGACGAGTCTTCAGCCACCGATGACCAAGGTAATAGTGCCCCGCCCATGCCTCTGGTCAGCCGGAGCGTGGCAATAGTGCCCCTGACCTACCCGCTGACCAGGGATGGCGTGGCTACAGTGCCCCGGCCATCACCGCTGATGACAGCAAGCGGCGACCTGACGGAGCACCACTATACACGACTCGACTCGGCCACGCCCTGACGATTGACAAGACGGCGCACAATCCCCCTAGGCATGTAGGGCCCGCACCTAGGGGAACCCGGTGAACCACAAGCCCTCGGCGGGTCCTAGCCCGGGTCCCCGGACACCGACAACCCGGACCCACCAACTTGTAACATTACCATTGTACCCATGGGGAGTTGGTCTATAAAACCCCCAGGAGCCCACGCATACAAGAAACAGAGCATAGAGAGGAACTGGCCACCAAAACAGCAACATCCACCCAGAGAGAAGGAGCAGCCTAAGCCTCGGCCAGCTTTCCTTCCTCCTCCATACAGCTCTAGGAGCAACATTGTACTATCGAACATCAAACTACACTCGGCAGGACTAGCGGTGTTATCTCTCCGGAGAGCCCGAACCTGGGTATGTCCGGCGTCCCGCGCCCGCTTATACCAACCTCGCCTCTGGAGCCCACCAGCACCCTCGAGCCTCCTCCTCTCTTTAGCCATCCCATGGCATCTGCCGTGCGCCCACCACGACACCCGGCGCGCCCCCACCCTCATGGGCCCCTCGTTGCACCATCGACGTACTTCCTTCGCCTATATATATGCTCCCGTACCCTGAAAACATCAGAGAGCACCACGAAAACTTAATTCCACCGCCGCAACCTTCTGTATCCGGGAGATCCCATCTTGGATCCTTCGCCGGCGCTCCGCCGGAGGGGGAATCAACCAAGGAGGGCCTCTACATCATCTCCAAGCCCTCTCCAATCAGTTGTGAGTAGTTTACCACAGACCTTCAGGTCCATATTTATTAGCTAGATGGCTTCTTATCTCTCTTTGAATCTCAATACAAAGTTCTCCTCGGTCTTCTTGGAGATCTATTCGATGTAACTCTTTTTGCGGTGTGTTTGTCGAGATCCGATGAATTGTGGGTTTATGATCAAGTTTATCTATGAGAAATATTTGAATCTCCTCTGAATTCTTTTATGTATGATTAAGTTATCTTTGCAAGTCTCTTCGAATTATCAGTTTGGTTTGGCCTACTAGATTGAGCTTTCTTGCAATGGGAGCAATGCTTAGCTTTGGGTTTAATCTTGCGGTGTCCTTTCCCAGTGATAGTAGGGGTAGCAAGGCACGTATTGTATTGTTGCCATCGAGGATAAAAAGATGGGGTTTATATCATATTGCATGAGTTTATCCCTCTACATCACGTCATCTTTCTTAATGTGTTACTATGTTCTTCATGAACTTAATACTCTAGATGTAGGCAGGAGTCGGTCAATGTGTGGAGTAATAGTAGTAGATGCAGAATCGTTTCGGTCTACTTGTCATGGACGTGATGCCTATATACATGATCATGCCTAGATAATCTCATAACTATGCACTTTTCTATCAATTGCTCGACAGTAATTTATTCACCCACCGTAATACTTATGCTATCTTGAGAGAAGCCACTAGTGAAACCTATGGCCCCCGGGTCTATCTTTTATCATATAAGTTTTCATCTAACTTTTATTTGCATCTTTTACTTTCCAATCTATATCATAAAAATACAAAAAATATTTATCTTATTATCTCTATCAGATCTCACTTTTGCAAGTTACCGTGAAGGGGTTGACAACCCTTTTATTGCGTTGGTTGTGAGGTTCTTGTTTGTTTGTGTACGTGCATGGGACTTTTGAGGAGCCTCCTACTGGATTGATACCTTGGTTCTCAAAAATTGAGGGAAATACTTACGCTACTTTGCTGCATCACCCTTTTCTCTTCAAGGAAAACCAACGCAGATCTCAAGAGGTAGCAACGTACTGTCAGGCAATTATTTATCCTTGGAAGCTTCTTCTTCAATATTTTCAATAGATTCTCAAACCCTTTGTCGGGTACACCATTTTCTGCCTTGCACTGCAGCAATTCCAGTGTGGTACCGAGCTTTGTGTTGTCATCTTCGCAATTGGGGTACAACCCTTTTTTATGATCGTCTAACATGCGATCGAACTTCAGCTTCTCCTTCATACTTTCGCATTGTCTCTTTGCATCTACAATGAGCCGGCGAAGATCATCATCGGGCACATCGTTTGGTTCCTCTTGATCATCATCTTCCCCCATTGCAGCATCTTCTGCTTCCCCCGTTGCAGCATCACCATATTCAGGGGGCACATAGTTGTCATCATCTTCTTCTTCTTTGTTGTCTTCCATCATAACCCCTCTTTCTCCATGCTTGGTCCAAACATTATAGTGTGGCATGAAACCCTTATAAAGAAGGTGGGTGTGAAGGGTTTTCGAGTAAGAGTAAGACCTCGTATTCCCACATATAGGGCATGGACAACACATAAAACCATTCTTCTTGTTTGCCTCAGCCACTGCGAGAAAATTATTCATGCCCTTAATGTACTTGGAGGTGCATCTGTTACCATACATCCATTGTTGGTTCATCAGTGTACATCATGAATAGATAAGTGACCAAATTAATAGAAGTTCATCATCACATTAAAACCAAAGTACATACATAGTTCTCATTAAACAACATATAGCTCTCCAGAGCATCTAATTAAACCATACATTGAAACTATGTAAAACATTTCAATGCAACAACAAATGCGATCATAACCGCAACCAAGGTAACAATTGATCCAACGGCATAATGATACCAACTCAGTATGAATGGCATATTTTCTAATCTTTCTAACCTTCAAGCGCATTGCATCCATCTTAATCTTGTGATCATCAACGACATCCGCAACATGCAACTCCAATATCATCTTCTCCTCCTCAATTTTTTTCAATTTTTCCTTCAAGTAATTGTTTTCTTCTTCAACTAAATTTAACCTCTTGACAATAGGGTCGGTTGGAATTTCTGGTTCACATACCTCCTAGATAAAAAAAATCTATGTCACGTTTCTCGGCATAATTGTCATAAACACTAAATGAAACTAATAGTTATAAAAGATAATATATATACCACATCCGAATCATAGACAGAACGAGGGCAGGCGGAGGCGGATACCAAAACCATCGCACTATATAATAACAAACAATAATAAGTAAGAAAACTACACAAGTATCTATGTAAATCATACAAGTAAGAACTTTTTTCTTTTAGAAAGAAGATAAGATCAAGAGGCTCACCACGGTGGTGCCGGCGACGAGATCGGCACGGGCGATCAACGGCGGTGAGGACGGGGACGGGACAGGACGGACCGCCAAACCTAGAAAAATCTTGAGGAAAATGGAGCTTGGACAAGGAGCTTCGAGAGGAGAAAGCTTAAGTGTGGCTCGGGCATTTCATCGAACACCTCTTGTGCATAGGAGGTGAGTTAGAGCACCACAAAGCTCTCCAACGGCTGGGCAGAAAAACAGAGCAGTGGAGTGCTCTGCTTGCAGGAGGTATATATAGGCTCTCATTGTTCCCGGTTCGTGGCTGGAACCGGGACTAAAGGACACCCATTGGTCCCGGTTCGTGTCTAGAACCGGGATCAAAGGGGTAAGACGAACCGGGACCAATCCCCACGAGGCCCGGCCAGCCCCCTGGCCTCACGAACCAGGACTTATGCACCCATGGGTCCCAGTTCGTGACTGAACCGGGACTAATGGGCTGGCCCGGCCTAAACCAAAACCATGTTTTCTACTAGTTTGTCTCCATCAACACCAAGTGCAGTTAACAGCCCCCTTGCATGCTCAAAGATGAAACAACAACACAACCTGTTAATAACATCTCTGGAAAACATATTAAGCCAATTATAGTCTCGTTGGAAAACACAACAAACCTTTAAAGAGTTCCGGATTGTCTATCGCCCGGTTAACACTTCAAGTGCCGCGGCAGTAAGGCTGCGCACACGCTGACGCCTTTCCTCGTCTGCCGGATAATGCGAATCACCAACATCACCATTGCCAGACATGCCTCCCCTTGTCCGTATAATCCCATGCGAACGGGCATCTAAAAAGGTAAACCTATAAGCTCTTCTAGATGCCACACTACTTGTTTGTCATCCACAATGGATAGTGCTTACACTCAAGGTCTAACTTTGTCTGCTGCTCAACATCTGACATTTGCTTTCATATCTGCTGCTTCTCTTTCAGTCTCTGAGCTGCAACATAGTCTTGTTGCGGCCTGCTGCCACCTGCGTGCTTGGACCAGCTACATCTTCGGGCCTAACCCTATATTAGATTCTTTCCCTCAACCTGTTCACATGAGGTAATAAATATTATAACCATGTCTCTAGACCACATAGCGATGACTAAAAGCACTGGAGCGAGCAAAAGTTGCACCACCGTCATCGTCCCTCCCTCACCGGTGAAGGAAATATGCCCTAGGGGCAATAATAAAGTTATTATTTATTTCCTTATATCATGATGAATGTTTATTATTCATGCTAGAATTGTATTAACCGGAAACATGATACATGTGTGAATACATAGACAAATTAAGTGTCACTAGTATGCCTCTACTTGACTGGCTCGTTTATCAAAGATGGTTATGTTTCCTAGCCATGGACAAAGAGTTGTCATTTGATTAACGGGATCACATCATTAGGAGAATGATGTGATTGACTTGATCCATTCCGTTAGCTTAGCACTTGATCATTTAGTATGTTGCTACTGCTTTCTTCATGACTTATACATGTTCCTGTGACTATGAGATTATGCAACTCCCGTTTACCGGAGGAACACTTTGTGTGCTACCAAACATCACAACATAACTAGGTGATTATAAAGGAGCTCTACAGGTGTCTCCGAAGGTACATGTTGGGTTGGCGTATTTTGAGATTAGGATTTGTCACTTCGATTGTCGGAGAGGTATCTCTGGGCCCTCTCGGTAATGCACATCACTATAAGCCTTGCAAGCAATGTAGCTAATGAGTTAGTTATGGAATGATGCATTACGTAACAAGTAAAGAGACTTGCCAGTAATGAGATTGAACTAGGTATTGAGATACCGACGATCAAATCTCGGGCAAGTAGCATACCGATGACAAAGGGAACAATGTATGTTGTTATGCGGTGTGACCGATAAAGATCTTCGTAGAATATGTAGGAGCCAATATGAGCATCCCGGTTCCACTATTGGTTATTGACCGGAAATGGTTCTTGGTCATGTCTACATAGTTCTCGAACCCATAGGGTCCGCACGCTTAAGGTTTCGATGACAGTTATATTATGAGTTTATGAGTTTTGATGTACCGAAGTTTGTTTGGAGTCCTGAATGTGATTACGGACATGACGAGGAGTCTCGAAATGATCGAGACATGAAGATTGATATATTGGAAGCCTATATTTGGATATCGGAAGTGTTCCGGGTGAAATCGGGATTTTACCGGAGTACCGAGAGGTTACCGGAACCCCCCGGGGGCTTAATGGGCCTACATGGGCCCTAGTGGAGAGGAAGAGAGGAGGCAAGGGCTGGGCCGCGCGCCCCTTCCCCCTAGTCCGAATAGGACAAGGAGAGGGGGGCGGCGCCCCCCCCCCTTTCCTTCCTCTCTCCCTCCTCCTTCCCCCCTTCTCCTACTCCAACTAGGAAAGAAGGGAGTCCTACTCCCGATGGGAGTAGGACTCCCCTTGGCGCGCCCCTCCTTGGCCGGCCGCCCCCTCCCCCTTGGCTCCTTTATATACGGGGCAGGGGGCACTCCAGAGACAACAATTGATCTCTTGATCTCTTAGCCGTGTGCGGTGCCCCCCTCCACCATAGTCCTCCTCGATAATATTGTAGTGGTGCTTAGGCGAAGCCCCGCGACGGTAGAACATCAAGATCGTCACCACGCCGTCGTGCTGACAGTACTCTCCCTCGACACTCGGCTGGATCGGAGTTTGAGGGACGTCATCAAGCTGAACGTGTGCTAGAACTCGGAGGTGCCGTAGTTTCGGTGCTTGATCGGTCGAGCCGTGAAGACGTACGACTACATCAACCACGTTGTGCTAACGCTTCCACTTTCGGTCTACGAAGGTACATGGACGACACTCTCCCCTCTCGTTGCTATGCATCACCATGATCTTGCATGTGCGTAGGAAATTTTTTGAAATTACTACATTTCCCAACAGTGGTATTAGAGCCTAGGTTTTATGTGTTGATGTTATGTGCACGAGTAGAACACAAGTGAGTTGTGGGTGATACAAGTCATACTGCTTACCAGCATGTCATACTTTGATTCGGCATTATTGTTGGATGAAGCGGCCCGGACCGACATTACGCGTATGCTTACGCGAGACTGGTTCTACTGGCGTGCTTTGAACACAGGTGGCTGGCGGGTGTCAGTTTCTCCAACTTTAGTTGAACCGAGTGTGGCTACGCCCGGTCCTTGAGAAGGTTAAAACAGCACTAACTTGACAAACTATCGTTGTGGTTTTGATGCGTAGGTAAGAACGGTTCTTGCTCAGCCCGTAGCAGCCACGTAAAATTTGCAAAAACAAAGTAGAGGACATCTAACTTGTTTTTGCAGGGCATGTTGTGATGTGATATGGTCAAGACGTGATGCTATATTTTATTGTATGAGATGATCATGTTTTGTAACCGAGTTATCGGCAACTGGTAGGAGCCATATGGTTGTCGCTTTATTGTATGAAATTCAGGCGCCCACTACGAGGGAAAAGCCTAGCAGCAGTGTGGGTTTTAGGCCTATCAGTAGCACGGGCAGGAGCGCTACTGATAACACGCTACAGCTAATGCTTAGCAATAGCGCGCCTTGATCCACGCTACTGCTAAATTGACTTTGTAGTAGCGCTTCTTCAGAACAGCGCTACTGGTAATTAGTAGCAGCGCTTCTCCTTTCCCGCGCTACTACTATTATTTAGTATTTTATTTCTTTTTTATTTCATGTTGTATTCATACACCTTTACACAAGTTTTCATACAACAGGAATTTAGAGATTGTTTTTACATCATAATGAGTTATTACATCACAGGGTGAAAGAACCGTGGACTAGTTTCAAGTGGATGTCCATTCACTTGAAACTAATCCGCGGTTCTTTCACCCAATGACATAATAATATCATCATCATCATCTTATTATTAACAACTTATCATCATAATACATCATTGTCATATAACACCTCCTCAAGATCATCGTTTTCATCAATGACATCACATAGCAAATTGGTCACTAGTCGTAATCACAAGTACTCCTCATTATCAACTCTAACACATTACCACATAATAAACATATTGTACCTCATAGGACCTATTACATTCGATTAAGACCTACTACATTTTCTAAGGTAAAATACCAAAAAACAAGATAGCCCCTGACTCTCCATTATGGAGAATGGAGATTAGCCTGTCTCCAATTCTTGCCTTTCGCTGAATGTTACTTCCAAGAACCTCCTTGCAAATGTCCATACATTTCTTCCATTCTTTGATGAACATGTGTTCACGGGTTTTAGAAATCCGATATGCACAGGTGAGCTCCGTAGATTTACCTGGCGGTATGTTCAGAACTGAGAGGCGACCATGCAGAGACATTAGATGAGGCACACAATCCATCGGGAGTTTCTGTTGAAAAACATAATAATAACTTCGTAGTTAGCAATGATGTACTAGTTTTAGAAGTATGCAATAGATGCACGGATGTCGTAATAGTAAAAAATCTTACCAGGGTATCTCCAGAGAAGTTACCGTGGTTCAACACATGCACTAGTGGCACGTATTCACCATAATTTGGAGGAGTTCGATAATAGTTATTGTAATTCTCAAGAAGAGTACAAAATGCGATCAGATGATTTTTCTCCTTATACGTTAGTTCGGTGCCATCGGTGTAGTGGGTTTTATCTACCATCTTCCGCACAGTCTTTGAAGAATCAAAATAAGCTGTCAATGGAAATAAGCTATCAACTATTTTGAAATAAACAATATAAATTAGTTAATAACTATGTTTGAGAAACTCACATAGCGGTACAATCGGAAGCGTATCAACAAGGACCCAAATGTCCATATTGTCTTGCTCGATGTCAGGATCACCAAGATCCATGGTGATAATCATACCCTCATAAAAACCATACATTTTGCAAAGTGCTTCCCAATTTTGGCAACCAAAATGGGTTACGCTCTGAGCATTGCACAGATTTACTTCAAAATCCATATCATGATGGGTCCTTAGGTGTATTTTCTTTGTTTCGAAATTTTCATGGTCTTCAAAACCCATCCTCTCCAAGACATAGCGTCTTGCATGGCATGGGATAAGCTAGTCGAATTGTAAAATATGAAAATTAGATGTTGAAATAGTTGAAGTCATGCTTAATTACGAAAAAAACACTTGTCGTTGTTGCGTACCGTTTCACAATCGAAGGTCTCCTTGAGCTTAATGCTGAAGCGCCGATCTTCGTCCAGCTCAAAGAACCTGTCGCACATACCTCGATCGTCGTGGCACCAGCTACACTCCCCCGGGAGACTGTCGTCGTCCGAGTATGACATTTCCTACGTTCATAATTCAAAGATTAAACTTGTACATATTCTAGCACAAGTCATGCAGAATTCACGAAAAAATCCGGCATGACCTTTGCTAAAAAGGACATATCGAGCGCCTGAAATTTGCCGGAACGGAAATTAATCAACACTCCGGCAAAACATAGGACACTCGGAGATGTAAACTGAACATGAACGGCCACTTGGGAAACCACATATCCTATTTGAGCAACAACACAAGATATACAAGGATATTTGGCTGGTCTCACGTCGATGTCGGAGGGGGTCGGTGACTGGGACAACGGCGGGGATGTCGGAGGGGGTCGGTGACGGGGACGACGGCGGGGATGTCAGAGGGGGTCGGTGACGGGGACGACGGCGGGGATGTCGGATGGGGTCGGTGACGGGGATGACGGTGGTCACCTGAAACCATATAAGTTATCACTAATTCATCCTGAATAATTGCTTAAACTAAAAAATAACAACAAATATGACATGTTCAACTAGTTTTATTAATTCAACTAATTCTTACTAAATATAAACTTACTATAAATAGAAAAAAACTAGTTCTTTCTAAAAATAAAGTAGTTCAACTAGTTATATTAATTATCTTACTAAAAATACATTAGTTCTATTAATTCAACTAGTTCAACTAGTTTATTAATTTACTTACTAAACTAGTTCAACTACAACTAAAGTAGTTCAACTACAACTACTAGTAATTAACATCTACTACTACTAAAAGTACTAACTAAGCAACATCTAGTACTAGCTATGAACCCTAAATTAACATCTACAACTACTAAATCTAGTACTAACTAGTGGCAGGGGGTGGGGGCGACGGAGAGGTACCTAGGGGCGGCGAGGTCGAGGGTGGTGGGAGGAGGGCTGTCGGCGGAGGAGGGAGGAGGGGCGGCCGCGGGCGGAGGGAGGAGGGCGGCGGCGGAGGAGGGAGGGGCGGCCGCAGGCGGAGGGAGGATGTGCCAGGAGGAGGGAGGAGGGACGGAAGGAGGGGAGTACCTCGGCGGCGGACGGACGAAGGCGGCGGCGGCGACGACGCACGACGACGGTTATCGGCACGGGGTGCGAGAGTGAGAGTGTGAGTGAGGGTCGGTCATGCGCGTGGGGATAAGGTAGGGATAGTTGTAGCGCGTTTGCCAAAACACGCTACAGCTAATCTGAATAGCAGTAGCTCTTTGCACATAAACCGCTACTGCTAAGTGTAACTATACAAAAAATACGTCAATGCAAAAATACATTGGCCATCAATGATCTTTTTGTGTACAATCTGAATTTCAATATGAGTCCTCTCCGGTAGGAACCAGAGAGGACTCATATTGCGGCCACAAATTTTACACATAGAGTTCAGTGAAGACCAACTGATTGTGGTAGTTTCAGAAATAACATATTTAAGGTGGTAAACACCCTGTTCACGGAGCGAGGTGGGACTAAACTTGTGGGCTGATCTTAGCAGTAGCGGTTTTCCTATAGGCGCGCTGCTGCTAACTTCTATAGCAGTAGCGCTGGTCAACATAGTGCGCTACTGCTATAACTAGCGGGGAGGCGAGGTCATGGCAATTATAGCAGTAGCGTGGTTTGTGGTGGACGCGCTACTGCTATTTTCCTGTCAGCAGCGCGTTTCGCTAACACGCGCTGCTACTAAATAGTAGTAGCATGGTATTTTGGGGAGCGCTGCTGGTAAGATTTTGTGTATAGGCTTTTCCTTAGTAGTGGCCCTGTAATTGCTTTACTTTATCACTAAGCGGTAGCGATGGTCGTAGAAGCAATAGATGGCGAAACGACAACGATGCTACGATGGAGATCAAGGTGTCACGCTAGTGACGATGGTGATCACGACGGTGCTTCGGAGATGGAGATCACAAGCACAAGATGATGATGGCCATATCATATCACTTATATTGATTGCATGTGATGTTTATCCTTTATGCATCTTATCTTGCTTTGATTGACGGTAGCATTTTAAGATGATCTCTCACTAATTATCAAGAAGTGTTCTCCCTGAGTATGCACCATTGCGAAAGTTCTTCGTGCTGAGACACCATGTGATGATCGGTATGATAGGCTCTGCGTTCAAATACAACGGGTGCAAAACAGTTGCACACGCGGAATACTCAGGTTAAACTTGACGAGCCTAGCATATATAGATATGGCCTCGGAACACGGAGACCAAAAGGTCGAACGTGAATCATATAGTAGATATGATCAACATAGTGATGTTCACCATTGAAAACTACTCCATCTCACGTGATGATCGGACATGGTTTAGTTGATTTGGATCACGTGATCACTTAGATGACTAGAGAGATGTCTGTCTAAGTGGGAGTTCTTAAGTAATATGATTAATTGAACTTTAATTTATCATGAACTTAGTCCTGGTAGTATTTTGCAAATTATGTTGTAGATCAATAGCTCGCATTGTTGCTTCCCTATGTTTTTATATGTGTTCCTAGAGAAAACTATGTTGAAAGATGATAGTAGCAATGATGCAGACTTGGTCCGTGATCTGAGGTTTATCCTCATTGCTGCACAGAAGAATTATGTCCTTGATGCACCGCTAGGTGACATACCTATTGCAGGAGCAGATGCAGACGTTATGAACGTTTAGCTAGCTCAATATGATGACTACTTGATAGTTTTGTGCACCATGCTTAACGGCTTAGAATCGGGACTTCAAAGACGTTTTGAACGTCATGGACCATATGAGATGTTCCAAGAATTGAAGTTAATAGCTCAAGCAAATACCCGAGTCGAGAGATATGAAGTCTCCAACAAGTTCTATAGCTTGTAAAAGATGGAGGAAATTTGCTCAACTAGTGAGCAAGTGCTTAGATTGTCTGAGTGCTACAATTGCTTGAATCAAGTGGGAGTTAATCTTCCAGATAAGATAGTGATTGACAGAGTTCTCTAGTCACCATCACCAAGTTACTGGAACTTTGTGATGAACTACAATGCAAGGGATGACGAAAACGATTCCCGAGCTTTTCGTGATGCTGAAATCGACGAAGGTAGAAATCAAGAAAAGAGCATCAAATGTTGATGATTGACAAGACCACTAGTTTCAAGAAAAGGGCAAAGGGAAAGAAAGGGAACTTCAAGGTGAATGGCAAGCAAGTTGTCACTCCTGTGAAGAAGCCCAAAGCTGGACCAAAGCCTGAAACTAGGTGCTTCTACTGCAAAGGAAATGGTCAGTGGAAGCGGAAATGCCCTGAATATTTGGTGGATAAGAAGGATGGCAAAGTGAACAAGGGTATATTTGATATACAGGTTATTGATGTGTACCTTACTAGTGTTTATAGTAGCCCCTGAGTATTTGGTACTTGTTCGGTTGCTAAAAAATTAGTAACTCGAAACAGGAGTTACAGAATAAACAGAGACTAGTTGAGGGTGAAGTGACGATGAGTGTTGGAAGTAGTTCCAAGATTGATATGATCATCATCGCACACTCCCTATACTTTCGGGATTAGTGTTGAACCTAAATAAATATTATTTGGCGTTTGCGTTGAGCATAAACATGATTTGATCATGTTTATTGCAATACGGTTATTCATTTAAAGTCAGAGAATAATTGTTGTTCTGTTTACATGAATAAAACCTTCGATGGTCATACACCCAATGAAAATAGTTTATTGGATCTCGATCGTAGTGATACACATATTCATAATATTGATGCCAAAAATATGCAAAGTTTATAATGATAGTGCAACTTATTGGTGGCACTGTCGTTTGGGTCATATTGGTGTAAAGCGCATGAAGAAACTCCATACTGATGGACTTCTGGAATCACTTGATTATGAATCACTTGATACTTGCGAACCGTGCCTCATGGGTAAGATGACTAAAACGCCGTTCTCCGGAACTATGGAGCGAGCAACTGATTTATTGGAAATCATACATACTGATGTATGTGTTCCAATGATTATTGAGGCTCGCGGCGGGTATCATTATTTTCTGACCTTCACAAGATGATTTGAGTAGATATGAGTATATCTACTTAATGAAACATAAGTCTGAAACATTTGAAAAGTTCAAAGAATTTCAGAGTGAAGTGGAGAGTCATCGTAACAAGAAAATAAAGTTTCTACGATCTGATCGTGGAGGGGAATATTTGAGTTACGAGTTTGGCCTTCATATAAAACAATGCGGAATAGTTTCACAGTTCACACCACCTGGAACACCACAACATTATGGTGTGTCCGAACATCGTAACCGCACTTTATTGGATATTGTGCAACCTATGATGTCTCTTGTCGGTTTACCACTATCATTTTGGGGTTATGCATTAGAGACAGTTGCATTCATTTTAAAAAGGGGCACCATCAAAATCCGTTGAGACGATGCCTTATGAACTATGGTTTGGCAAGAAACCAAAGTTTCAACCTGATAAGCTCAAACCCAAATCGGAGAAGTGCGTCTTCATAGAATACCCAAAGGAAATTGTTAGGTATACCTTCTATCACAGATCCGAAAGGCAAAAATCTTTGTTGCTAAGAATGGATCCTTTCTAGAGAAGGAGTTTCTCTCGAAAGAAGTGAGTGGGAGAAAAGTAGAACTTGATGAGGTAACTGTACCAGCTCCCCTATTGGAAAGTAGTTCATCACAGAAACCGATTCCTGTGACAACTACACCAATTAGTGAGGAAGCTAATGATATTGATCATGAAACTTCAGATCAAGTTACTACCGAACCTCGTAGGTCAATCAGAGTAAGATCCGCATCAGAGTGGTACGGTTATCCTATTCTGGAAGTCATGTTACTTGACCATGACGAACCTATGAACTATGAGGAAGCGATGATGAGCCCAGATTCCGCGAAATGGCTTGAGGCCATAAAATCTGAGATAGGATCCATGTATGAGAACAAACAATGGACTTTGGTTGACTTGCTCGATGATCAGCAATCATGTTAAATAAATGGATCTTCAAGAGGAAGACGGACACTGATAGTAGTGTTACTATCTACTAAGCTCGACTTGTTGCGAAAGGTTTTCGACAAGTTCAAGGTGTTGAATACGATGAGATTTTCTCACTCGTATCGATGCTTAAGTCTGTCCGAATCATGTTAGCAATTGCCACATTTTATGAAATCTGGCAAATGGATGCCAAAACTGCATTCCTTAATGGATTCTTGAAAGAAGAGTTGTATATTATGCAACCAGAAGGTTTTGTCAATCCTAAAGGTGCTAACAAAATGTGCAAGCTCCAGCGATCCATCAATGGACTGGTGCAAGCATCTAGGAGTTGGAATATTCGCTTTGATGAGTTGATCAAAGCATATGGTTTTATACAGACTTTTGGAAAGGCCTGTATTTACAAGAAAGTGAGTGGGAGCTCTGTAGCACTTCTGATATTATATGTGCAAGACATAGTGTTGATTGGAAATGATATAGAATTTCTGGATAGCATAAAATGATACTTGAATAAAAGTTTTTCAATGAAAGACCTCGGTGAAGCTGCTTACACATTGAGCATCAAGATCTATAAGATAGATCAAGACGCTTGATAAGATTTTTCAATAAGTACATACCTTGACAAGATTTTGAAGTACTTAAAAATAGAACAGTCAAAGAAGGAGTTCTTGTCCATGCTGCAAGGTGTGAAGTTGAGTAAGACTCAAAACCCGACCATGGCAAAAAAAAGAAAAAGAGAATGAAAAGTCATTCCCTATGCCTCAGTCATAGGTTCTATAAAGTATGCTATGCTGTATACCAGACCTATTGTATTCCTTGCTCTGAGTTTGGCAAAGGAATACAATTTTGATCTAATAGTAGATCACTGGACAGCGGTCAAGAATATCCTTAGTGAGGACTAAGGAGATGTTTCTCGATTATGGATGTGATAAAAGAATTCGTCGTAAAAGTTACATCGGTGCAAACTTTTACACTGATCCAGATGACTCTAAGTCTCAATCTAGATACATATTGAAAGTGGGAGCAATTAGCTAGAGTAGCTCCGTGCAGAGCATTGAAGACATAGAATATTTGCAATATACGTACGGCTCTGTATGTGACAGACCCGTTGACTAAACTTCTCTCATGAGCAAAACATGATCATACCTTAGTACTCTTTGGGTGTTAATCACATAGCGATGTGAACTAGATTATTGACTCTAGTAAACCCTTCGGGTGTTGGTCACATGACAATGTGAGCTATGGGTGTTAATCACATACAGATGTGAATATTTGTGTTAAATCACATGGTGATGTGAACTAGATTATTGACTCTAGTGCAAGTGGGAGACTGAAGGAAATATGCCCTATAGGCAATAATAAAGTTATTATTTATTTCCTTATATCATGATGAATGTTTATTATTCATGCTAGAATTGTATTAACCGGAAACATGATACATGTGTGAATACATAGACAAACTAAGTGTCACTAGTATGTCTCTACTTGACTAGCTCGTTTATCAAAGATGGTTATGTTTCCTAGCCATGGACAAAGAGTTGTCATTTGATTAATGGGATCACATCATTAGGAGAATGATGTGATTGACTTGACCCATTCCGTTAGCTTAGCACTTGATCGTTTAGTATGTTGCTACTGCTTTCTTCATGACTTATACATGTTCCTGTGACTATGAGATTATGCAACTCCCGTTTACCATAGGAACACTTTGTGTGCTACCAAACGTCACAACGTAACTGGGTGATTATAAAGGAGCTCTACAGGTGTCTCCGAAGGTACATGTTGGGTTGGCGTATTTCGAGATTAGGATTTGTCACTCCGATTGTCGGAGAGGTATCTCTGGGCCCTCTCGGTAATGCACATCACTATAAGCCTTGCAAGCAATGTAGCTAATGAATTAGTTACAGAATTATGAATTACGTAACGAGTAAAGAGACTTGCCGGTAACGAGATTGAACTAGGTATTGAGATACCGACGATCAAATCTCAGGCAAGTAACATACCGATGACAAAGGGAACAACGTATGTTGTTATGCGGTGTGACCGATAAAGATCTTCATAGAATATGTAGGAGCCAATATGAGCATCCAGGTTCCACTGTTGGTTATTGACCGAAAACGGTTCTCGGTCATGTCTACATAGTTCTCGAACCCGTAGGGTCCGCACGCTTAAGGTTTCGATGACAGTTATATTATGAGTTTTGATGTACCGAAGTTTGTTCGGAGTCCCGAATGTGATTACGGACATGACGAGGAGTCTCGAAATGATCAAGACATGAAGATTGATATATTGAAAGCCTATATTTGGATATCGGAAGTGTTCCCGGTGAAATCGGGATTTTACCGGAGTACCGGGAGGTTACCGGAACCCCCCGGGGGCTTAATGAGCCTACATGGGCCCTAGTGGAGAGGAAGAGAGGAGGCAAGGGCTGGGCGCGCGCCCCTCCCCCCTAGTCCAAATAGGACAAGGAGAGGGGGCGGCGCCCCCCCTTTCCTTCCTCTCTCCCTCCTCCTTCCCCCCTTCTCCTACTCCAACTAGGAAAGAAGGGA
Source organism: Triticum aestivum (assembly GCF_018294505.1). NCBI lineage: Eukaryota > Viridiplantae > Streptophyta > Magnoliopsida > Poales > Poaceae > Triticum > Triticum aestivum. The sequence goes on along the minus strand of NC_057810.1, from coordinate 70,169,351 downwards.
GTCCTACTCCCATCGGGAGTAGGACTCCCCTTAGCGCCCCCCTCCTTGGCCGGCCGCCCCTCCCCCTTGGCTCCTTTATATACGGGGGCAGGGGGGCACTCCAGAGACAACAATTGATCTCTTGATCTCTTAGTCGTGTGCGGTGCCCCCCTCCACCATAGTCCTCCTCAATAATATTGTAGCGATGCTTAGGCGAAGCCCCGCGACGGTAGAACATCAAGATCGTCACCACGCCGTCGTGCTGACGGAACTCTCCCTCGACACTTGGCTGGATCGGAGTTCGAGGGACGTCATCGAGTTGAACGTGTGCTAGAACTCGGAGGTGCCGTAGTTTCGGTGCTTGATCGGTCGGGCCGTGAAGACGTACGACTACATCAACCGTTTTGTGCTAACGCTTCCGCTTTCGGTCTACGAGGGTATGTGGACAACACTCTCCCTTCTCGTTGCTATGCATCACCATGATCTTGCGTGTGCGTAGGAAATTTTTTGAAATTACTACGTTTCCCAACAACCGGAGCCGGACAAACATTGTTGTAGTAGACAGTCGAGAAGTCGTCGTGCTAAGGCCTCATAAGACCAGCGCACCAGAGTGGCAACCATCGCCGATGAAGAAAGTTGTAGATCAGAAGGATCAAACCTGTAAACACCTAAACGAAGACGATCGAAGACCGGATCCACCGAAGAACAGCACCGAGATCTGACGGAGACAAACCTCCACACGCCCTCCGACGATGCTGGACGCACCATCGGGACGGGGTTAGAACATGGGAGACCTTATTCCTACGAAGGGCCATCGCCGCCGTCACACAGCCCCAACCAAGACGTTGAATCTAACAATAACGAGAACGGGGCCACTCCCGCCGGCGAGGGGCCGAGATCCTTCGCACCTCCATGGCCTAGAGGCCATCTGAAATGTGGCGGACCGGCGGCGGTGCCGATGGGAGGAGAAGAGCTTTTCTTGATTCTATAGATGGAAAGTCCCTATGTACACGCTTCAAGAAAAATTAGCTGCACAACAAGCAATCATGTTAACATTTGTGTTCTCAAATGCAAAAGACACTTTTCTTAATAAAGAATAATTCTGATACAGCAAAATGCGAAAATTTCTCTCTAGCACTCACCCAAGAAAGAACATATGCAATATGCATGCTATAGCAGGACTGTGCCTCTGCAACAATAGAATTCACGGCAATAGACAAAAGTGCTTCACAAGAGGTTATTACACCCCATTTACTTCCAGCTGTGCCGTTTTCAGAACAGTAATGCTCCCTCGGCACATACCCCATTATATTTTGGCATAGCTTCAGAGCCTGTCTGAAACTACTCTTTTGCTTCACAAGTGGTACGATTTTCTACAGAGAAAGTAATTATATTTTTTGGCGGTTTGCTCTTATTTTTTTTTCGTTCCCACAAGTGTTTTGTCTGATTTTTGTTAAGTGCTTTTTCCATTTTCCCATTTATCTTTCGGTCCGTCTTTGTTATGGTTCGCTCCAGTTTTTTGTTGTTTTTCCCACTATTTTTCCCATTATTTCTCCTATGTTCTTCTTTCTTTATCTTTTTGTTGCTTTTGTAAATATTTCTTTTTAGTTGATGGCTTTATTAAAAAAAAATCCAAGAAGCACATTTATACAAACATTGTTAAAATCCAAGAAGCACATTTATACAAACATTGTTAAAGAAATCCACTTCATTTGTGGACATATCTTAAATTTGACAAACATTGTTACAATATGTAATCAAAATTTAAATTCATGGTAGTTTTTGAAACTAACTTTTTTTAAAATTGTGAAATTTATATTTTTTCTTGATTTTAAAATTATAGACATTTTGAAAAAGATCCAATAATATTTTGTTAAAAAATTGGTCAGCTTTAAAAAAATCAACATTTTGAAAATTTGGGACAAATAATAAAAACTATGTCTTCATTTCACAATTATTTTATCTGCAAAAGCAATATAGAAAGCAGGGGAAATTCAAAAAATAACCGGTAGAATACCACACATTTTGTACATCCAATTGGGAAAGAGACCATTCATTTGACACTTGAACAAACCATGTAAGTCTGATAGTAGTTTCTTTAAGAACTGGACTAGATGGGTCCTCATATTCTATTCCATATCTTTGTTTAAAGTCTTTTACTACTAGTCCAACCTTGTACCTGTATGGTCCTATCAAATTTTCTTTTCATATTATATATCCATTTACAATCTATGATATTACCTTTTCTCTGCTGGTGGAACTATGGGCCATATGTTTAATTTTTTTCATTAGTGCCTCATACTCATGATCCATGGCTAACTTCCAATCCCTATAAACTGAAGCCTCTTCAACAATTTTTGGCTCACCTGTGGTTGTTAATCACCTCGCTTACCATAATGAATTGACCCTCATTGAATTATTTGGGCTGGAAGATACCACTTTGGGAGCGTGTACCGCCCCATCGCTGTATTAATCCAGAGCCATGCAAGTCGCTTGACACAGACGATCTCGAGCCAATCTTTGGTGATTGCGAGTCGGCTCCTTTTGCCTCTTACCTTCATTGTTGAATTTGGCCTTTCATTTTACATTATCTTTTTGACTTATTGACTATGAAAATTAATAAGATAACAATTTTAGTTTGCCTTCTCCTCTTATTTTGACTTTGTTGTTTATGATATCATAGTATTAGTTGAGGGACGCTATTAATAAGAAGATAGCACAAGTTTAGAGATGATTTTACCTGATAACCAATGAGATTAATGTGATGTTTGCTTCGGGATATCTAATTCTTTTATTTGTTATCTATAAATCGCGGTATTTGGATCATATGTGCCAAGAGTTTTTTTTTTGTCCTTTTTAGTTGCAAAATGTTTGTGTGGAGAAGTGCCATGTTCACCCACCAATTGTAAGACAACAAACAAATCATTCTGGTTTTATTCTCAAGAGGTCCAATCTACAGATAATTGCATTGCTGTGGAAATTGTGCCTTACTCTACAAGGCAAGAATTATGAGTTATCTAGTAATGACATGTGTATGAACTTACTCTCCAAATCATACCAAGTAAATATTTTGTTTCTCTCGAGAAAACGCAAAAGCCTGATCTGCAGCCCATTAGCGAATTCCCGTTCTCATTCTCTCTCTCTGTTTTTTGAATCCCCCAAACCCAAATGGCAAGCCCAGTCCAGCCCACATTTCGCCAACTTCAGATGAGCGAATGTGAGTGCAAGCTGCAGTTTCTTTTTCTTTATTTTATTTTGTTTCCCTGTCACCTTATGATCATCCAGTTTTGGTTTCATGCTGCCTGTAGTGGCACTCGTAGAATAGAAAGTCACATTATGGTGACTGATGTTACTTTCAATGATTGCTCGTCTCTTGTTTTTAACATGATTCTGTGTGGCACACCCATTTTCAGCTGCATGGATCAGGCGGTCAACAAGAAGAATTTTTCAGTTGTTTAGCTTCACAGTGATGTACATTTGTACTTTTCTAGCTGAATAACTTTGTGTTTTATATGTAGGTCACCTTCATACAACCATCAGATTTTCTCCTGTCACATGCTATACAGGTGGAGGAGAAGTGACTACTGGTGTGGAAGTTCTGTTTCTCTTTGATGTCTGAGAAGATAGCTCTTACAAAGTTCGTCCGGTTGGTGGACTGGAGCGATATTCAAAGTTAGTAAAAGCATCCAATCATCCAAATATCTCAGTACGGTTTCTTTTTGTACTGTCATATATCATTTGTGCATCAGAGAATGTGCTTTCTATTGGAATGGTGGAGTGGATTGAGTCCCAGATCTCATTGATATGGCCATAGGCAGTTTCTAACGTCAATGTTTGTTTTTACTATTTCAAGTTTACTTGTGTTCAAAGGAATCTATGTCGTAGCTTTTGGGCCTGTCAATTCCATGTTTCCTTGAGCTATTTTTTTAAAAGGTCTGGATAGCTTGGTACAAGGACATTGAGCCGTCAACTCCGCATTTGTTTTTATCTGATCTGTAAATGATCTGGCAGCTTCTTATGTTTAGTATGAGATAATGTGCAGGAACCTAAACAAGTTGTTGAATTAATTGGAAAGTGGGAAACAATTAATGTGACTGATGTATTAGAGCTTCTCCCACCAGAATTCAAAAGCAAGGAAGTAAGCTATCTAGCCACCTTTATGCGTGCTTCCGTCTTCTCTAGATGTCGATATGCTAGTAGGTTTTCAGATTTTGTTGGACTTATAAAGAGCTTTTTTTGTCTGTGTTATGGTGCTGCTAAAAGAGGGCGCGAGAGGGCCGGTCGGGGCCTTTTTGCCCACGGCCGGGCAAGAGGGAAGGGATTTCCTTCTTAATTCTTGCTTGATTAGATTGATACATCTCCTCTCTTTATATAGAGAGGTTTACTTGACTCCCAAGCAAGGCTTACTTGATCCCTAAGAAAGCGACCCTTATCTCTAATTAACCCTAAGACTAATTACGTACTCTAACACTACAACCCATCTGGACATGCAGCTTGTCCTCGAGCTGCAGCATAACCAACTTATAACCATGACTCAACGCAACACAAACCTAACACCTAAAAACAAGCCTTTTACATCTCAGCTTGTTTTATTATTTTCAACCTGAAATGGAGTGGGATGCTTTATTTTGGACCCCTTAACAAAAAGTGGACACCATCCGCACGTCCTAGATCCCATGGACACCACCTGGACAAAAGGAGTGCATGTGTATGACCACCTGGAAGTGGTCGCAAGAGTGACCAGCAGAGGCGCCCTCGCGACGGCCGGTGGCGGAATGCAGTGGTGCTACGCGGTGCGCTGCTGTCGGTGACACCATGCCTTCTCCCTGCCGGACGGCTGTTGGTTTGCACCGCACAGGGAAGAGTGGAGGGCTTGTGATGGAGAATGATGAGGAGGGGTGCGCCCCCCCCCCCCACCGACAATGTCGCAGACTTTGAGGTTGTTGCCCGCAGGGAAAAGAGCATGCCCACCGCCCATGGGGGAAACCGCATGCCCAAGATCCCCGACGCAGCGGATGAGATCGAGGTCCTTTGCGCAGCGAAGGGCAACTTGAAGGAGCGGTAGCTGCAGACCACGCATCTCACGCACACGCCGACGCGCTAGGAGGCCGCGCGCAGCAGCCTGCAGCCTCACCACCACCGACACGTGGCGGGTAGCGATCCAAGACGGAAGCGGTGACGGCGACAGCGGGGACTGGACTTGGTGAAGCGGGACTCCCGCCGATGCGGTCGATACGGGGCCGGAGCTGACCGGCGGTGGCTGCTGCAGCTGCAGCGGCTGCTGCGGTGGCGCACCGGGTAGCGGCGACGGCTGCCGCGGCGGAGCACCGGGCGCGGCGGAGGCCACCAGGAGCGGCGGCTGCCACTGCAGCCAGGGCTGGGCGATGGATGGCAGCTGCAGCGGCTGCTGCAGTGGCCCGGCGAGCGCGGCGAAGGCCGCCTGGTGCGGCGGCTGCCACGGCAGTCACGGCGGCGCAGGGGCGGCGATGGGCGCTGGAGGCGTGGCGGGAGCCGGCACCGGCCACTCCGGGGCGGCGGCGGGCGGCGCCGGCAGCTGCAACTGGGGCTGCATCATCCGAGCGGAGGCCCCTGGATGCGGCGAGTACCACGGCAGGGCCGGCGGCCCGGTGGCGGCGGTTGGCGGCAGGGGCGGCGGCGGCCCGTAGGGGCTGGCCAGGTACAGCCGGATCCCCTGGACGGCTGTGACGAGGTCGTTGAGGAACCCGGTGATCACCTCCGGGGTGTAGGCGACGGCCGGTGGTGCGGTGGAGGGCGCCGGAGGATGCGAGCAGCGGCGCGGACGGGGAGGGCAGCGGCGTGGTGTAGATGGCCAACGGCGCGGTGGTGACGGTCTGCAACGGAAGCGACGGGGTGGGCGGCGGTGAAGACATAATCGGAACTGAGCTATCTGATACCAAATTGTTATGGTGCTGCTAGAAGAAGGGCGCGAGAGGGCCGGCCGGGGGCCTTTTTGCCCACGGCCGGGCAAGAGGGAAGGGATTTCCTTCTTAATTCTTACTTGATTAGATTGATACATCTCCTCTCTTTATATAGAGAGATTTACTTGACTCCCAAGCAAGGCTTACTTGACCCCTAAGCAAACGACTCTTATCTCTAATTAACTCTAAGACTAATTACGTACTCTAACAGTCCGTTTGCCACTCCTGTCTATTAAGTGAATTTGTCTTTAATAATTATGCAAATCTTATTCTGGCTTTCCTCATAAAAGATTGCTGATATGAAGAGAAAGGCATGCATGCATCGTTTTGTCAAGTATGTTTATTCAGTATTAGCTATCTGTTACACATATTCACCTCATCTATAATGTGCTTGTTGACTTGCTCTGGTGCCATAGAGATGTTGCCTGCTCTTGTTCCATTCTGTACCGTATCTACGTGTTTGTCCTATTTCATGTTTGGGATTGGCATGTAGTGTTATGTGCTAAAGGCATGGGCTAAACCTAAGCATAAACTGGACCAGACCCAGGTTCCGTATTTTAAAATAAGTTGATATGTGTGAACTGCTCCTCTTGTTTTAGTTTATTCTAATTTCTTTGCTGTGAAAATGTCTCTACCAGTCTGTATTGTCGTTAAAGAAGATGCATTGATACATTGTTTTACCAGGGATGCAAACTTACTGCAGATGTTGTGAGCTGCTGGATCTGTTTATATTCACCTGAACCTTAGTGGCCTGCAACGTCTTGAGCAAAAGTTGGAAGTGCAGTACAGATCGATTCTGAGCCGAGATGTTTATAGGCCTGAAGCTTATGAAAAAGTTTGTTGATCAGCAGCATGGTAACTGGCTGCAGAGTTCAGCGAGGAGCACACAAGTGCTTTTTGCTACTTGAGAGTGTATATAAGGCCCTTTAGAGATTTCAACACGAACTACATACGGATGTATATAGACATATTTTAAGTATAGATTCACTCATTTTGCTTTGTATGTAGTCCGTTTTGAAAGAGAGAGGCGTTTTGGAGGCCGAGCTCCATGGAGGCTTTTATTTTTGAAAAATTCAAATTCAAATTTTTATGGTTCAACAAATTCTGAAAAAATATGCGTGTATGTAAGGATGTAACCCACATGTGTGTAAAAATTCATGATGAAATGCCTTGAGTTGCCATCTGTACAAAAAAAGATAAATTCATGGCTTGGGAGAATGAATAATATCATGTGTTAAGCAACCCCAGATTTGTCTTTTTTGCACAGCCCTCATTTCAATGTATTTTCAACTAAAAATTTACACATATGTGTGTTATGCCTTCATGTATATCTGTATTTTTTCAGAATTTTTTGAAATGTAAAAATATGAATTTTGATGAAATATCATATTTGAATTTGGAGGCCTCACTGGAGCCCGAGCTCCAAAAGGGATTTCAGGTTTTGAAATCTCTAAAAAAACATATATTTAGAAAAGCTTCAGCATGTACAAGGGACCAAAAAAATTGCTTCGAAATTCGCAGTAGAGAGATGTCTCTACTCTCTAGGAATTTGGCCTCCGAAGAAAACATAGATGTATTGAACATCTAAGAGAACAGTAGAGAGGGAAGGAACTAAGTACTTTTGATAAGAGTAAACAACCCAACTGTTGTACCTTTGGAGTCATCGGCTTATGAGATAGCAGCAGGATTATGTAATATCTTATTGCTTGTTATCTGCAAATCCACGGTCCTAATAATGAAAGTTTAGGGCGGTATATATACTCCTTTCAAGTTTTCCCTACATTTTGTTTCTACTCTTTTTTCACGACCCTAAACCATATAGATGCAGAGGAAAGATGCCGCCGTCGTTGGTCCGGCAACAAACCTAGGCTTTCATCTGGAGACAACAATCCAAACAAGGGGGACACACTTCAACGACGCCTCCAAGGAGGGGAACGACACCCACGGCCCCCGTCAACGCCAGCACCAACCAAATATAGGCAGGATTTTCATCCGTAACGTCGCACACCTCCCACCCATCGAATCGAAAAAGAACCATACTGTACATTGTCACTATCGCAACATCTCGTCATCGTGGCCATAGCGTCACTGAACATCGACACCCTTTACGGCCGAGGAAACATATTCCATCTCCACCTCTTACACGGGCAAGATCTGGGGCCGCCGGCATTGGAAGCATCAGGTGACCACACAACTTCAGGCGGACAGGGACCCTGCTCGACCCTGGATGGATCCAACTCCAGTCAGCACTGCCGCCAACAACTCCGCACCGCAGCCTCTCGTCTGCCGCTCTGGTGACGCACGCTTCACCAAAGGACCGCACAACAGCCAGTGCCCGGGCCGCCGCTCATGCAATGTCACCTGGTCGAACGTCGCTACACCTTTGCACAGCCCAACCGCGCCGCCTCCCACATCAGCGTCTTATGGGGGATCATCCATCATCGTGCACAACCCTCTCCGCTTCTAGCTCCCAATCATGCTCCACTGCTTCGTGCTCTCCCCGTCGTGCACCGCCACACCAGTGGACTTCCCGCGCTGCCCACTTGACGCCACTCCCCCTGCCCGAGGGAGGCCCGTCGGGGCGCGTTGAACCCAGCCTAGTAGTGGCGGGCGCCAAATGACCAGCAGTGGCGGGCCAGGCTCCCAGGGGCACCCGGCACTGACCTTCTGCCACTGCTGTAATGCCATCAGTGGTAGGCGGGCGGCCCGCCACTGTTATAGTGCAGCAGTGGTGGGCAAGCAAACTTGCATGCCACTAGTCATCTTCCTACAGTGGCCGGCGATGCTTGTCTGCCCGCCACTATTTATCCATGTCGCAATGGCGGGCTTATTAGCAGCCCACCACTGGTTGTTTATTCATGCGAATTCAAATTTTGTAGCCACGACACCTATTGTGCTGCCATGGATGCGTTTTGCGTAAATTCAATATAAATGCAAATGAAGCATGCATTGTATGCTTAGGCATGCAAGTTCACTAGGTAATTAGTACTCTCCATAATATCTAGTAACACTTCAAGTTCGTTCCAATTAACAAATCAACATCAAAATAACTAAGAGTTCATCAGCTAGGAGATATTTGAATGGACCTTATTTCTAAACAAGTCTGGAAGTTGATCTTCATGTTGTTCCTTATCGTGATGAGCACTGCTGTGTCAACCGTTAGTCATTTCTTTCTCTTCAGGAATTCCTGCCAGCCGACCTCATAGAACGATATGCGACCGTCTATGTCCATCTTGTATCGAACGCTGGTGACATGACATGCTACTCCAAGGCTTACTCCGGCCATGCCGGCAGCTGCTACGTCTTGAGCTTGCGTTGGTTTTCCTTGAAGATTAAAGGGTGATGCAGCAATAGTAGCGTAAGTATTTCCCTCAGTTTTTGAGAACCAAGGTATCAATCCAGTAGGAGGCTCCTCAAAAGTCCCACGCACCTACACAAACAAACAAAGAACTCGCAACCACTGGTAGAAAAAGGGGCAAATCTGAGACACATTAGTGCCGGTTCGATTTTGAGCTGGCACTAATGTGTCCATTAGTGCCGGTTCCAACGGCTAGCCGGCCGCTCTCATTAGTACCGGTTCGTGGCGAACCTTTAGCACCAGTTCGTGCCACGAACCGGTACTAAAGAGAGTGGTGGCAGGATGTTGTCAGTCTGGGGCCCGTCCGGCACCTTTAGTACCGGTTCGTGGCATGAACCGGTACTAAAGGTCGACGTACATAAACCCTTCGTCCACCCGAGCCACTCTGTTCTTCCCCTTTCCCCTCACTTCCTCTGTTCTTCCCCTCTCTTCCTCGAGCTCCTCACAAATTTTGCCCAAAATTTGTCAAGATTTGAAGGCCCCCATCCAATGATCACAAAGGTTAGCAACTTTGTCCTTTCAACTCTCATTGCTAGATTAGCTCTTGCAATGCTTTGTATAATGATTAATTTGGAAGGAATTATATTTGCTAGTATTTGATTTATATGCAATTTGAGGTAAAAAATAACACTCAGTTTGCATATGTAGGTGTGGTTTACTTAGTGCCTTCTAAATCTCCGTGGTAACCACCGTCGATCGCCCGCACCGTCCCGTCGCCGGCGCCACCTTGTGGTGAGGCTCTTGTTCATGAATGTTTTACATTACCAAATTGATGTTTGTGTGATTTGGATATATAGTTACTCGTATAATTGTCTTACCCGTGCGTTGTTTGTTATACATAGTGCCATGGTTTTGATATCCGTCCCCGTCGGCCCTCGTCCTTGTTATGATTCGGATGTGGTATATTCTCTTTTAAAACTAGTTGTTGCATTTCGTGTTTATGACAAATTATGCCCATCAAGTTGACATAGATATTTTTATCTAGGAGGTATGTGAACTGGAAATTCCAACCGACCCTATTGTCGAGAGGTTAAATTTAGTTGAAAGAGAAAACGAGTATTTGAAAGAAAAATTGAAAAGAATTGAGAGGGAGAAGATGGAATTGGAGTTGCATGTTGCCGATGTCGTCGATGATCACAAGATCAAGATGGAGAAAATGAGGTTGAAGATTAGAAAGATTAGAAAATATGCCTTTGATAGTGTGGCTTGGTATCATTATGTTGTTGGATCAATTGTTACCTTAGTTGCGATCTTGATCGCATTTGTTGTTGCATTTAAATTCTTTAGCTAGAGAGTTATTTGTATGTTGCATTTAATTAAGTGTTGTATATGAACTTTATGTATGAACTTTATGTATGAACTTGTATTAATTTGGTCTATTCGGTGTTGTGTATAATGAAGATATGAGCCGACAATGGATGTATGATGACCGATGCTCTCCCGGGTTCATTAATGGCGTGCATACTTTTCTGCTTGCCGCTGAGGCAAACAAGCGGGCGGATGGTTTTATGCCTTGTCCATGTGCTGGCTGTAAGAATGGTCACAATTACTCTACGTCAAGAACCATTCACATCCACCTATTTGAGTTCGGTTTCATGCCCCACTATAATGTTTGGACCAAGCACGGAGAAAGAGGGGTTATGATGGAAGACAATGAAGAAGAAGAGGACGACGACATCTATCCTGGCCATGGGTTCCCTGAATACGATGATACAACAATGGAGGAAGAAGCTAAGCCGGCAATGCGGGAATGAGCTGAAGAAGAGGCATAAGATGAGCCCGCTGATGATCTAGGTCGGGCCATTGCCGATGCAAAGAGAAACTGCGCAAGTGATTTGGAGAGGAAGAAGTTGCAGCGCATGTTAGAGGATCACAAGAAATTGTTGTACCCGAATTGCGAAGCTGACAAAAAAAGTTGGGCACCACACTGGAATTGCTGCAATGGAAGGCAAAGAATGGTGTATCTGACAAGGGATTTGGAAAGTTGCTGGTAATGATAAAGAATATGCTTCCAAAGGACAACGAATTGCCCGAGAGTACGTATGAAGCAAAGAAGGTTGTCTGCCCTCTAGGGTTAGAGGTGCAAAAGATACATGCATGCCCTAATGACTGCATCCTCTACCGTGGTGCATACGAGGATTTGAACGCTTGCCCGGTATGTGGTACATTGCGTTATAAGATCACTCGTGATGACCCTGGTGATTTCGAGGGCTAGCACCCCAGGAAGAAGATTCCTTCCAAGGTGATGTGGTATGCTCCTATAATACCACGGTTGAAATGTTTGTTCCAAAACAAAGAGCATGTGAAGGCGATGCGGTGGCACAGAGAAGACCGTAAGAAAGACGGAAAGTTGAGAGTACCCACTGACGGTTCGCAGTGGAGAAAATCGAGAGAAAGTACAGGGAGGAGTTTGCAGATGACCCAAGGAACGTATGGTTTGGTCTAAGTGCAGATAGCATTAATCCTTTTGGGAATAAGAGCAGCAACCATAGCACGTGGCATGTGACTCTATGTTTGTATAACCTTCCTCCTTGGTTGTGCATGAAGCGGAAGTTCATTATGATGCCAGTGCTCATCCAAGGCCCTAAGCAACTCGGCAACGACATTGATGTGTACCTAAGGCCATTAGTTGAAGAACTATTACAGCTGTGGAATGGAACAGATGTACGTGCGTGGGATGAGCACGGGCAGGAAGAATTTGACCTAAAGGTGTTGCTGTTCGTGACCATCAATGATTGGCCTGCTCTCAGTAACCTTTCAGGACAAACAAACAAGGGATACCGCGGATGCACGCACTGTTTGGATGATACTAATAGTATATATTTGGAGAGTTGTAGGAAGAATGTGTACCTGGGACATCGTCGATTTCTTCCGAGCAGGCGTCCCGTAAGAAAGAAAGGCAAGCATTTCAAAGGTGAGGCGGATCACCGGACGAAGCCTCGCCACCGTACTGGTGCTGATGTACATGATATGGTCAAGGATTTGAAGGTAATCTTTGGAAAGGGTCCTGACGGACAACCTGTTCCGAAGGACGCTGACGGACGCGTGCCCATGTGGAAGAAGAAATCTATATTTTGGGACCTGCCCTATTGGAAAGACCTAGAGGTCCGCTCCGCAATCAACGTGATGCACATGATGAAGAATCTTTGCGTGACCCTGCTTGGCTTCTTGGGCGTGTATGGGAAGACAAAAGATACACCAGAGCACGGGAGGACCAGCAACGTATGCACGGAAAAGACGGCATACATCAGGGTCAGGCCAGCTACGTTCTTACCAAAGAAGAGAAGGAAATCTTCTTAGCATGAAGGTACCGTCTGGCTTCTCGTCGAATATAAAGGGAGTAATAAATATGGTAGAGAAAAAGTTCCAGAACCTAAAGTCTCATGACTGCCACGTGATTATGACGCAACTGCTTCCAGTTGCATTGAGGGGGCTTCTACCGGAAAACGTTTGATTAGCCATTGTGAAGCTATGTGCATTCCTTAATGCCATCTCTCAGAAGGTAATCAATCCAGAAATCATACCAAGGTTACAGAAGCACACTACACAGTTCTATAGAATTCCGCCTTGGTGGCTCTGTATATGGAGGATGATACATCTCCAACGTATCTATAATTTTTGATTGCTCCATGCTACTTTATCTACTGTTTTGGACTATATTGGGCTTTATTTTCCACTTTTACATTATTTTTGGGACTAACCTATTAACCGGAGGCCCAGCCCAGAATTGCTGTTTTGTGCCTATTTCAGTGTTTCAAAGAAACAGAATATCAAACGGAGTCCAAACGGAATGAAACCTTCGGGAACGTGATTTTCTCACCGAACGTGATCCAGGAGACTTGGACCCTACTCCAAAAAGTGCCAGAGGCGGTCACGAGTGTGGAGGGCGCCCCCCCTGTGCGCGCCTCCTACCTCGTGGGCCCCCTGTTGCTCCACCAACGTACTGCTTCCTCCTATATATACCTACGTACCCCCGACAGATCAGAGAAAGAGCCAAAAACCTAATTCCACCACCGTAACCTTCTGTATCCACGAGATCCCATCTTGGGGCCTGTTCCGGAGCTCTGCCGGAGGGGGCATCCACCACGGAGGGCTTCTACATCAACACCATAGCCCCTCCGATGAAGTGTCAGTAGTTTACTTCAGACCTTCGGGTCCATAGCTAGTAGCTAGATGGCTTCTTCTCTCTTTTTGGATCTCAATACAATGTTCTCCTCCTCTCTTATGGAGATCTATTCGATGTAATCTTCTTTTTGCGATGTGTTTGTTGAGACCGATGAATTGTGGGTTTATGATCCAGGTTATCTATGAATAATATTTGAATCTTCTCTAAATTCTTTTATGTATGATTGAGTTATCTTTGCAAGTCTCTTCGAATTACCCGTTTGGTTTGGCCAACTAGATTGGTAGTTCTTGCAATGGGAGAAGTGTTTAGCTTTGGGTTCAATCTTGCGGTGTCCTTACCCAGTGACAGAAAGGGTTGCAAGGCACGTATTGTATTGTTGCCATCGAGGATAACAAGATGGGATTTTTATCATATTGCATGAATTTATCCCTCTACATCATGTCATCTTGCTTAAGGCGTTACTCTGTTTTTAACTTAATACTTTAGATGCATGATGGATAGCGGTCGATGAGTGGAGTAATAGTAGTAGATGCAGAATCGTTTCGATCTACTTGTTTTGGACGTGATGCCTATATACATGATCATACCTACATAATGTCATAATTATTCGCTTTTCTATCAATTGCTCAACAGTAATTTGTTCACCCACCGTAGAATACTTATGCTCTTGAGAGAAGCCACTAGTGAAACCTATGGCCCCCGGGTCTATTCTCATCATATCAATCTCTATCGCTTTATTACTTGCTTTGTTTTTACTTTGTCTTTTACTTTTCACTTTGCATCTATCTATCAAAAATACCAAAAATATTATTTATCATCTCTATCAGATCTCACCCTTGTAAGTGACCGTGAAGGGATTGACAACCCCTAATCGTGTTGGTTGCGAGTAGCTATCATTTTGTGCAGGTACGAGGGACTTGTGCGTGGTCTCCTACTGGATTGATACTTAGGTTCTCAAAAACTGAGGGAAATACTTACACTACTTTTCTGCATCATCCTATCCTCTTTGGGAAAATCCAACGCAGTGCTCAAGAGGTAGCAAGAAGAATTTTTGGCGCCGTTGCCGGGGAGGCTCACGCAAGCAAGCCAACCATACCAAGTACCCATCACAATCCCTATCTCTCGCATTACATTATTTGCCTCTCGTTTTCCTCTCCCCCACTTCACCCTTGCCGTTTTATTCGCCCTCTCTTTCCCAATCTCCTCCTCTCTTTCCCGTTGCCTTTCTATTTGCTTGTGTGTTGGATTACTTGTTGCCATGGCGCAAGATAATACCAAATTGTGTGATTTCTCGAATACCAATAATAATGATTTCCTTAGTACTCCGATTGCTCCTCTTAATAATGATGAGTCTTGTGAAATCAATACCGCTTTGTTGAATCTTGTTATGAAAGATCAATTTGCCGGCCTTCCTAGTGAAGATGCCGCTACTCATCTAAACAATTTTGTTGATTTGTGTGATATGCAAAAGAAGAAAGATACGGATAACAATATTGTCAAATTGAAGTTATTTCCGTTTTCACTTAGAGATCGTGCTAAAGTTTGGTTTTCATCTTTGCCTAAAAATAGTATTGATTTTTGGAACAAGTGCAAAGATGCTTTCATCTCTAAGTATTTTCCTCCCGCTAAGATTATCACTCTTAGGAACGATATCATGAATTTTAAACAACTTGATCATCAGTATGTTGCCCAATCTTGGGAAAGAATGAAATTAATGCTTCGCAATTGCCCTACTCATGGTTTGAATTTATGGATGGTCATACAAAAATTTTATGCCGGATTGAATTTTGCTTCTAGAAATCTTTTAGATTCGGCCGCAGGAGGCACGTTTATGGAAATTACGTTAGGAGATGCTACAAAATTGCTTGATAACATTATGGCTAATTATTCTCAATGGCACACCGAAAGATCTTCTAGTAAAAAAGTGCACGCTATAGAAGAAATTAATGTTTTGAGTGAAAAGATGGATGAACTTATGAAGATGTTTGCTCCTAAAACTACTCCTGTTGATCCCAATGATATGCCTTTGTCTAGCTTGCTTGAGAATAATAATGAATCTATGGATGTGAATTTTGTTGGTAGGAATAGTTTTGGAAACAACACGTATAGAGGGAATTTTAATCCTAGGCCTTATCCTAGTAATCCTTCTAATAATTATGGAAATTCCTATAACAACTCTTATGGAAATTTTAATAAGATGTCCTCTGAATTTGAGAGTAGTGTTAAAGAGTTTATGAATTCACAAAAGAATTTTAATGCTTTACTTGAAGAGAAATTGCTTAAAGTTGATGATTTGGCTAGGCACGTTGATAGAATTTCTCTTGAGATTGATTATTTAAAGCTTAGATCTATTCCTCCTAAGCATGATATCAATGAGTCTCTCAAAGCCATGAGAATTTCCATTTATGAGTGCAAAGAAAGAACTGCTAGGATGCATGCTTCCAAAGATGCCTTTATTAAAGCGTGTTCTTCCAATTCCTATGAAAATCAAGATGAAGATCTAAAAGTTATTGATGTGTCCCCTATTAAATCTTTGTTTTGCAATACGAATCTTGATGAAACTGAATATGATCTTCCTTTACCTAGAAGGCGTTCTAAGAATTCAGAGTTTCTAGATCTTGATGATGAAATTGATGAAAGTGGGATTGAAATAAATAAAAACCGAGATGTTGCTAAACCCACTATTTTGGATATCAAGGAATTTAATTATGAAAATTGCTCTTTGATTGGTTGTATTTCCTTGTTGCAATCCGTGCTAGATTCTCCTCATGCTTATAGTCAAAATAAGGCCTTTACCGAACACATTGTTGATGCCTTGATGCAATCTTATGAAGAAAAACTTGAGTTGAAAGTTTCCATCCCTAGAAAACTCTATGATGAGTGGGAACCTACTATTAAAATTAAAATTAAAAATTATGAGTTTCATGCTTTGTGTGATTTGGGTGCTAGTGTCTCCACTATTCCCAAAACTTTGTGTGATTTGCTAGATTTCCGTGATTTTGAAGATTGCTCTCTAAACTTGCATCTTGCGAATTCAACTATTAAAAAGCCTATGGGAAGAATTAATGATGTTCTTATTGTTGAAAATAGGAATTATGTGCCCGTAGATTTTATCGTTCTTGATATAGATTGCAATCCTTCATGTCCTATTATTCTTGGTAGACCTTTCCTTAGAACGATTAGTGCGATTATTGATATGAAGGAAGGGAATATAAGATTCCAATTTCCCTTGAGAAAGGGTATGTAACACTTCCCTAGAAAGAAAATAAAATTACCATATGAATCTATCATGAGAGCCACTTATGGATTGCCTACCAAAGATGGCAAAACCTAGATCTATCCTTGCTTTTATGCCTAGCTAGGGGCGTTAAACGATAGCGCTTGTTGGGAGGCAACCCAATTTTATTTTTGTTTTTTGTTTTTTGCTTCTGTTTAGGAATAAATAATCCATATTGCCTCTGTTTTGATGTGGTTTTATGTTTTAATTTGTGTTTGTGCCAATTAGAACCTATAGGATAAGCTACGATGATAGTTGATTTGATTCTGCTGAAAAACAGAAACTTTGCACTCATGAGAAAAAATTCAATAAATCACAGAAAAGAGATTTTGCGTTGATTCTTTTTTTTTCTGATCAATAAGCAAATTTTCCAGTACGTCCTATTTTGGTAGAA